>NW_026779396.1:0-108040 GCF_030144855.1 Hypanus sabinus | reverse complement strand
TACAACTAGAAGAATAGATTATAGGAGCAGGGCTGTGATGTTGAAGCTCTATATGGCACTGGTAAGAACTCAGTTAGAATGCTGTGTGCAGTTTTAGGCATATTATTTAAGAAAGGATGTGCTGACGTTGGAAAGGGTTCAGAGAAATTTCAGTAGAATGAGTCCGGGAATGAGACGGTAACATATGTCGAACGATTGACCGCTCTAGCACAGTACTTCTTGGATTTTAGAAGAATTTCGAATAGAAACATTCGTAGAAACATTTCGAATGTTGAAAGGCATGGACAGAGTGTATTTGGCAAAGTTATTTCCCACGATGGGGGAGTCTACTACGGGAGGGCATGATTTAAGGATTGAAGGGCGCCCATTCATAACAGAGATGCGAAGATTTTTTTTTTGTTTCAGCCAGAGGGTGTTGAATCTCTGGAATTTGATGTCACGAGCGGCAGTGGAGGTCAAGTCATTGGGTGTATTTAAGGCAGAGATTGCTAGGTATCTCAGTAACCAGGGCATCAAAGGTTATGGTGAGAAGGCGGGGGAAGTGGAACTAAATCGGTGAATGGATCAGCTCATGATAAAATAGCGGAACAGACTCGATGGGTCGAATGGCCGACCTCTGCTCCTGAGTCTTATGTTCTTAAGAGCATCCAGCTGCATATTCTAACATTCCGCTTTGAGGAGTTGGAAATGGAACTGGATGAACTCAGGGTCATTCGGGATGCCGAGGATCTGATAGGAAGGAAATATTGGGAGAAAGTTATCCTGCAATGTAATTCCAAAGCAATCGAAAACACTTCAATCCGTATGCATAAAACACTCTCTCTGCAAAATCCCTATCCAACCCCGCCAAGCTATCTCCCCTACACTACTTCCTGTCACCGTCACACACTGTCTGCAATACACCACTCTCGTCTCCGTCACCCATCCCTCAGTTCCAAGCAAACCCGTCTCCGTGACCCAAACCCCCTTCTGCACACTTCGCCGTCTCCATCATTCCTTACGTAACCATACGTCCCTTCCGCATCTCGATGATAAACTCCATGTGCAAAACGCTCCCCATCTAAGTCGTCCCACCACTCTCCTCCCACACTGTGTCACAGGAAATTATGAGTAGTAAGAGGGAGAGATGATGGGTGGTGTTTCACCTCCCCCACCTGTTCCACCGGATATCGATTACCAGGATCTGAAACTCTCCACAACTCTGCATCTCAGTCCGGTCACGTGTTCCACACCACTTGCATCAGTGCTTGCATTCTCAGCACCCTTTCCCTGGTCTCCACTCTCCTCCCCTTCCTTCCTCTAACGGCACCACACAGTCCGCTCACACACACACCATCTCCGAGACACACACACCATTCAAGACTACTGGAAAGCCGAAAATCTGGGTATTGGTGAGTGGGGGAAACGGAGGAGGGAGAGGGTTTCGTACTTTTGCTGACTCCGGTAGGGTGTGCTGCGACGGTGCGGGAGGTACTTCACATGTTCGACCCCGGGAGTGTGATGGGATACTATTTAGGGAGCTTCGCTGGTTAACTGACCCTGGAAGAGTGTGCTGGGACGGTGTGGACGGAGTTTCGCTTCGTGTATGCCCTAGGGTGTGTGTGTTGGGACAGAGTGGAGGGAGCTGCACTCTGCGCCTGACTCCGTGAGTGTGTGAAGGATCGTTGCGGAAGGAGATTCTGTCTGTGTCTGACCCATGGAGTGTGTGATGGGATTGTACGGAGGGATTCTCGCTCTGTCCCTGACTCCGAGTCATGGGTTTGTGGATTGCGGATTTTAAGCTGACTCCAAGCAAAGATAGGGAGCAAGAAAATGGTAACTCACACGTTCTGAACCAAGGGTTGCAAACTGAACACCCTTTCTGTGACCCCACTCTCCTACACTTCCTTCCTCTTTTCTCAGCACACCATTCCTTCTCTGTGATTCTTAAGTGAGTGAGCAGCATATATGTACAAATAAAATCGGTATCTATGGGAAGGTGGTTTTGCAAAGTGAGGACAGGGATATAGCTATTAAATTAAAGGACAGGACCACTACCCGCCCCAGTGTATTCAGACAGAGGAAGGCCATACAGATTAGCACGTAGTATAAGTGTTTGGGCTCTAAAACATGGAATCATTGTATTTTTTTCCGAGGAAGATGAGTCTAGATAGAAGAGATGTAATACTGTTTACACCTGAACTGGAGGGGAACTGTTATCCTAGCGGGAACGTTTGTCAGTGCTGTGCGTGAGAGATTTTGGGAGAGTTGGTGAACTCGAGTTGCAGGGGGATGGGATGCAGAGCTCCAGAATAAATAGCGGAGTCGCTATGGAGACAGATGATGATAAGATCGCAGAAAAAGTCAGATGTCAAGAGTTTAGACAAAATGCGACTGGTGCCCTGAGCTCCGTATATTTCACTTCAGGACGCTTTAAAAAAGGCGCTTGAGCTCAGGGAATGAATCAATGCGTGAATTATGACATTGTAGCCATTACTGTGAATTGGGTGTAGGAGGAGCAAGCAGGAGAGCAAGATATTTCGGGTTTCCCTATTTTTAGCCGTGAGAAAGTGGAAGGAATTAAAGGAGGAGGGGTGCCATCACTAGGCTGAGAAAATGTCACTGTAGTGAACAGTCAGGACAGGCAAGACAATTCGTCTAAGTGAGGCTTCATAGGCGGAAGTGACGAATAAGAAAAAACTGGCAATGTTACAACATTGAACATAGAATAATACAGCACTTTACAGTCATTTCGGCCCACGATGCCCTGCCGACCCTTAAACCATGCCCCCCATATAACCCCCCCACCCTAAATTCTTCCATTTCTCTGTCTAGTAGTCTCTTAAATTTCATTAGTGTATCTGCCTCCACCACTGACTTAGGCAGTGAATTGCACGCACCAACCACTCTCTGAGTAGAAACACCTTCCTCTAATATCCCCCTTGAACTTCCAACCCCTTACCTTAAAGCCACGTCCTCTTGTACTGAGCAGTGGTGCCCTGGGGAAGAGGCGCTGGCTATCCACTCTATCTACTCCTCCTAATATCTGGTACTCCTCTATCATGTCTCCTCTCATCCTCCTTCACTCCAAAGAGTAAAGCCTTAGTTCCCTGAATCTCTGATCATAATGCACACTCTCTAAACCAGGCAACATTCTGGTCAATCTCCTCTGCACCGTCTCCAATGCTTCCACATCCTTTCTATAGTGAGGCGACCAGTTCTCCACGTGTGTCCTAAGCAGGATTTTATACTGCTGAATCTTTGCATCGCGACTCTAAAATTCTATCTCTCGACTTATGAAAGCCTACACCCCATAGGCTTTCTTATCTAACTTATCAACCTGTGAGGCAACTTTCATGGAACTGTAGACATGTACCCACCCCCCCAGATCACTCTACTCCTCCCCACTACCACGTGTCCTGTCATTTACATTGGACTCTGCCTTGGAGTTTGTCCTTCCAAAGTATACCACCTCACATTTCTCCGAGGTGATCGTATCTGCCACTTTTCACTGGGAAATGAACAATCAAGCGTATACGTTCCATCGAAAGGACAGACAGGTGGGCAGAAGGGATGGGGTGGCTCTGCTGGTGAGGAATGAAATTCAGTCCCTTGCGAGGTGTGACATAGAATCAGGAGATGTAGAGTCAGTATGGATAGAACTGAGATATAGTAAGGGCAATATGTCATTACCTTTGTTCCTGATGTTTCTTGCATTGTCGTACACGCACTTTAGCCCTTCTGCCTAACTATCTTTACAGACTTTATTCTGTTTCTCTTTCCTCAAATGCTGGATCTGCCTTTACTCCATGTACTGTACTTGCAGCTCGCGCATGACCTTTATACTGCTCCACCTCACAATCTGCTCTAACACTCTGGTTCCCCTCCACCTGCAAATCTAGTTTAAATCCCCCGGTGCAGCTCTAGCAAACCTTCCCGCAAGGATGTTAGTCCCCCACCAGTTCAGTTGCAACCCGTCCCGTCGGTACAAGCCCCACCTTCCCTGGAACAAGGCCGAATTGTACTGAAACATGAATCTATCCTTCCTGCACAAAGTCCTAAGCCACGTATTTAGCTACATGGTTTTCCTATTGCTGGCCTCAGTAGCACGTGGCACGGGTAGCGATCCTGAGATGGCAACCCTGGAGGTCCCTTCCTCCAACTTTGCACTTAACTCCCTAAACACTCTTTGCAGGACCTCCTCCTACTTCCTATCCACGTCATTTGTCCATCCATGGACCACGACATCCAGCTGCTCACACCCCCACTTGAGAATACTGAGAACTCGATCCGAGATATCACAGACCCTAGCACCAGGAAGCCAACAGACCATCCGCGATTCTCGATCTCTCCCACAGAACCTCCTATCTTTCTCCCCAACCATCGAATCCCCTACCACTACTGCTCTCCTCTTTTCACTCCATCCCCTCTGAGCTGAGGATCCAGTCTCACTGCCAGAGACGTGACCACTACAAATTGTCCCTGGTAGGTCGTCCCCACCAACAGTATCTAAAACGGTATACTTATTATTGGTGGGAACCGCCGCAGGGGTACTCTGCTCATTCTGTCTATTCCCCTTCCCTCCGCTCACAGTCACCCAGCTACATGCCTCCTGGCATTTAGGGGTGAGTGTCTCCATGTAACTCCTGTTTATTTCTCCTTCTGCCTCCCGAATGATCTGAAATTTATCCAGCTCCCTAACACGGTTTGTGAGGAGCTGCATCTGGATGAACCTTTTGCAGGTGTGGTCATCAGGCACGTTTGTGCTCGCCTGGACTTTCAACATATTGTTAACGGAACACTCGACTGCCCTAACTGCTGCCTCCATTACCTATTCCTAAATTAATTAGATTAATTGAGGGAGATTACCTGGCCTTATCTCACTGCAAGGAAGCTGATCCTCAACATCAGCTCGCCGAAGCCTCTGGAGCCAAAGCATTCCTACCCTGTCTCCCTCCACTTCGTCCCCCGCTCTGTTAATCTGCTCGCTTTTTAAACTCTCCTGCTGCCTCACGGGCCGACGTTCACGCGCTTGCGCGTCGTGCCCCGTTCAATCTTCCAGAGTAATCTTCTGGAGATATGATTTGGTGGCCATTGCAGAGACTTGGATGGGTCAGAGACAGGAATGGGTACGTCATGTGCCAACTCTGAGATGTTTCAGAACGGGCGCGGGTGGGAAAAAGAGCTGAGGGCGTGGCACCGTTGATCAGAGATTGTGACACAGCTGCAGGAAAGGCAGACGCCATGGAGGAGTTACCTACGGATAAATCCAATAACGTTACTGGTTGTTTTTTTCATAGGCCGCCCAATGGTAGCAGGAATATCGAGGAGCAGATAGGGAAACAGTTCATGGAAAGCTATGATTATAACAGAGTTGCCGCGATGGGAGATATTAATTTCCCAAATATCGATTGGCATCTCCATAGCGCAAGAGGTTTGGATGGGTTGGTGTCTGTTAGGTGTTTTTAGGAAGCTTTATTGTTACAATTATGTAGATAAGCCTGCAAGACGGGAAATTGTTCTTGATTTGTTATTGGAACATTAACTTGGGGAGTTGCTAGATTTTAGTGAGATCTCACAGTGGAGAATGACCTTCATGATTGTAGTGATGACTTGCAGCATCCTGAAAAGCTTGAATAAGTAGACAATTAAAAAGAGGATGTGCTGGATATTTAGGAAAGCATCTTTTGGATAAGTCACCGAGACCGGATGAGATGTACCCAAGGCTACTCGGCGAAGTAAGGTAGGAGGTTACTGAGAGTTTGGCGATGATCTTTGCATCATCAATGGGGACGTGCGCGGTTCCGGAAGATTGGTGGGTTGCGGATATTTTTCCTTTATTCCAGAAAGTGAGTAGATCCGCCCAGGAAATTCTAGACCAGTGAGTGTTAGGTTGATGGAGAAGATCGTAAGAGGCAGAATTAATGCTCATGTGGGGAGGTTTAATATGTCAGCAATAGACAACATAACTTTGTAAAGGGCAGGTTGTGCCTTACGAGCCTGATTGAAACTTCTGAGGATGTAACTATTCACATTGATGAAGGATGAACAGTAGATTTAATGGAAATGGATTTCGCACAGTCATTTGATAAGGTACCCCAGGCAAGGCTTATTAAGAAAGAAAGGATGCAGGGGATCCAAGGGGACATTGCTTTAGAGATCCTGAACTGGCTTGCCCACAGAAGGCAAAGAGTTGTTGTAGAAGGCTCATAATTTTAGAAGGCCTTTAACAAGGTGCCGCACATAAGGCTGCTAAAAAATATAAAAGCTTATAGAATTGCGGGAAAGTTACATACGTGGACAGAGCATTGTGTGATTGGCAGGAAATAGAGTGGGAATAAACGGATCCCATTCTGCTTGGCTGCCTGTTAGTAATGATGTTCCACACGGGTCCGTGTTGTGGCTGCGTTTTTCACTCTGGATGTCAACGATTTGGATTATGGTATAGATAGCTTTGAGGCTAAGTTTGCTGATCATACAAAGATAGGTGGAGAGGCCAGTAGTGCTGAGGAAACAGAGTCTGCAGGGACACATGGATAGATTCGGAGAATGGGAAGAGAAGTGGCAAATGAAATGCAATGTTGGAAAGTGTACGTTCATGCACTTTGGTAAGAAATAAACGGGCAGAATATTATTTAACTAAGGAGAGCATTCAAAATTCTCTGATGCAACGGGACATGGGAGTCCTCGTGCAGGATACCCTTAATGTTAACCTCCAGCTTGAGTCGGTGGTGAAGAATGCGAATGCAATGTTGGCATTTATTTCCAGAGGAATAGAGTACAGGAGCAAGGATGTGATTTTGAGGCTCTATAAGAACTGGTAAGACCTCACTTGGAGTACTGTGTACAGTTTTGGGCACCTTATTTAAAAAAAGGCTGAGCTGACTTTGGAGTGGGTTCAGAGAAGCTTCACTACAATGATTTCGGGAATGAGAGGGTTAATATATGCGGTGCATTTGTCGGTTCTTGAACTGCCCTCCTCGGAGTTTAACAGAATGAGCGGGAACTGATAGAAGCATTTCTAATGTTAATAGGCATACGCAGAGTGGTTTTGGCAAAGTTGTTTCCCATGGTGGGGGTGTCCAGTACGAGAGGAGACGAGTTAGGGATTGAAGGGCGCCCATTCAGAACAGAGATGAGAAGATTTATTTTTTTATCTAGAGGGTGGTGAATCTGTGGAATTCGTTGCCATGGGCGGAAGTGGATTTCAAGTAATTGGGTGGGAGAATTGATAGTTATTTAAGTTGCCAGGGCATCAAAGGATAAGGTGAGAAGGCGTGGGAGTGGCATTAAATGGCAGAATGAATTAGCTCATGATGAAATGGCGGAGCATACTCGATGGGCCGAATTGTCGACTTCCGCTATTTTGTCTTATGGTCTTATAAATGCAAAACTGGTCTGAGAAGTGGCAGATTGTGTTCAACCCAGGTAAGTGGGAGGTTGTTCATTTGTGTAGGTTTAATATAATGGCAGAATATATTACTAATGGTAAACCTTGCAGTGTGGACGATCAGAGGGATCCTAGAGTCCGATTCCATCAGACACTCGTAGCTGCTGCGCAGTTTAACTCTGTGTTTACGAATACAATGCATTAGTAATCATCAACCGTGGAACTGAGTTCAACAGCGAGAGGTAATGTTACAGCCATGATGCACAGCGGTCACCCACCCCACCCCCACTTGGGGAACTGTGCTCAGTTCTGGTCACCCGACAACAGGGATGATGTAGAACCTATAGGAATGGCACAGAGGAGATTAAAAAGGATGTTGCCTGGATTAGGAATCATGGCTTCTGGTAATAGTTTCAGTGAACTCGGAGTTCTGTCCTTGCAGCGACGGACGATATGAGGTGACCTGATAGCGGTGTATAAGTGATGAGAGGCATTGATCGTGTGGATCGTTAGAGGCTTTTTTCCCAGGGCTGAGATGACTAACCGGAGAGGGAACAGTTTTAAGGTGCTTGCAGTAGGACAGAGGGGATGTTAGGAGCAGTTTTTTTTTACGCATAGAGTGGTGTGGGCAGGAATGTGCTACATCCGACTCTGCTGCAGGCGGATACAATTGGAACTTGTTATAGACTCCTCGATGGAGCCGTCAATATTAGAGGATTATGGTTAACCCTAAGTAATTTCTAAAGTCAGTACACGTTCAACATAACATTGTCAACCGAAGGGCCTGCATTGCGCTCAATGTTTTAATTTATATTTCTCTGTACCCCTGGTTTCCTCTACAACGCTCCCCAGGGTCCATGTGACTCCACTTTCAGGGAAACGTGTACCTGGATGCATAGGTCCATTTGCACTACTATAATTTCCAGAGTCCCTCCAGTTCACTCTGAAAGTCTGGCAGTGGTTTGTCGTCCTGAAATATGACTGATCGCCCTTAACGAGTTAACCAGCATGCGGCTGCGCTCGGCAATCTTCCTCAGCTGATTAGGATCCTCCTGTCAATGATAACTGTCCTCTCTGTTGTCAACGCCACCAACATTACTCTGTTCGGCAAGGTTATTAACTGCACAGTGTACATTCTCGGGGAAACCGCCTTCTTGCTGAACGCAATCAAACTGCTCAGAGAGGTGTTCGCGGGTTCCACATCGTCCTCCAATGAAGTCTGCAAACTGGACCTTGTCAAGTTCCTTGTTAAATTCCATGAAAGTCACATCTACTATCCGTGCGTGATCTACCTTCCCCGGTCAAATCAAACCGACAACTGTCCCTGGGTCTCACGCCATCTGATATCTCCCTCCCCTTCGATGTTCCACGCTCCAAATCTCCTCGTCTCTTTCCCTCTCTCACCACTCCAGTTCATGTCCGTCTTTCCGAAACTTCCATCTCCCAGGGTGTCTACCATCTGGGATATTCTTAATGGACATGTCTATGTATGTTACATAGACCAATGGAAAAATAGGTCATGCACAATCAAATCAGTCGGTCATCTCTCCCTGGGTCCCACATCATTCCTCTCGATATAATTTACCCTGTTTTACCAAATTGGACTTTAAAAGCATTTATCCTGGGATCAAACAGAAGTAAATACACAGACATTGGTGTATGGTTAACCCTCGAATAGGTGATCCCGTTGTCTTTCCACTCCGCCAACATCAGGTTATCTCTTACAATTGTACAGTGTATTTTGGGCACGAGCCAACAGCCAAATATAGTCAGTGAGCGATTTCAAGAAGCACTTGTTCAGTTTCAGCCAGTCTACGGATGCGACCGGGCAGTGCACAAAATTAGAACTGCACGTCTGCAGTCAGTTCCTCCATTACCAAGGCAGTGTTGGGTAAAAGTTAACACTATCTCATTCTTAGTATGACATGCTGCTAGCTTTTGTTAGCTCGCACAAGCAAGGCAGCTTCTGCATCTTATCCTGTGACTTTCGTGACCTCAGTCTTCTGACAGTCAAACCGTGCAATAGCATTTAGCCTTTCCACAATAAAACAGAAGTAACATCATAAGAACGTAAGATTTAGGAGCAGAATTCGACCAATCGACACATTGAGACTGCTCCACAATTTCATTGTGGTTGATCCACTTTACTTCTCAGCCTCAATCCCCTGCCTTCTTCCTGTATTCCTTCAAGCCCTGACCAATCAAGAACTTCTGCCATAAAAATGTACCTTGCCCTCCACGGCCGCCTGTGGCAAAGAAATACACTGATTCACTACTCTCTGTCTAAAGTAATTTCTCCTTGTAATGCGCCGCTCTTCTAAGTCTCTGTCCTCTGGTCTTCAACCCCTCCACTATAGGAACTATCCTCTCCATACCCAGTCGATCAAGGGATTTAAATATTCAATAGATTTCGATGGGGTCACCTTTCTTCCTTCTAAATTCCAGTGAGTACAGGCCTAGAGATATCCAGCAATTCCCATATGCCGCCCATCAATCTTGGAATCAGTTTTGTGAACCTCGTTTGAACCCTCTCCACTTTGAGCACCATCCTTCTAAGATAAGAGGCCCAAAACTGTTCACAACACTCTACGTGAGGCCTCAGCAGTGCTTTATAAAGCTTCAGCGTTGCAATGCTGACTTGCAATTGCCCTCCTCATCACAGACTCAACCTGAGAAAGTTACATCATCGGCACAACATTGTGGGCTGTGGGGCCGGGAATGTGCTGTAGATTTCTATGTTAAACCTGCAAATTAGACTTCCCTAAAAAGCTTTAGGGAATCTCGCACAGGGACTTTAAAGTCCCCTTGATTCTCTGTGACTTTTGTGTTTCCTTTCCATTTAGAAAATAGTCATACCTTTATTTTCTGCCAAAGTGCATGACCATGCATATTTCAACACAACAGTAAATTTGCCATTACTTTGCACTGTCTAAGCCCCTCTGTAGCCTCTCTACTTCCTCAAAACTGCCTTCCCCTCCACTTATCCTCATATCGTCTGCAAACTGCGGAGCCACGTCCATGGAGCTACAGACACGTACCGGAAGATCCCTCTGCTCATCGACACGGTCTTGTCTTTAATACTATGCTTTATCTTTCTATTTGTCCGGGTTGAACTCTTCTGCCATTTCTCCAACCACATCTGCAAGCACAACAGCAATTGCTTTCGTTTCTGTGAAAAATGAGGAAGGTGCAGGACACGTGTATTCCAAAAATAAATAAGTTCTCAGTTCTCAAGAAGTATCCAATTCAAACCGAAAAGGGAACTCGAAACTCTTGTGAAAGCTAAAGAAAGGGTTTACAAGAAAATAAAAAAAAGTTAGTTGGAATGCGATCATCGGTTCGGCTCCCGGCTTCATCTGGGTGATGGTAGCCCCCGGACCGAGAAACTTACGAAATCTCGTTTGGGTGGACATTCGGCGATGTTTGCAAACAGTACACAATATGAGAGTAAACGAGCAATAGCCTCATATTTTACCCCGATTCCAACTAAACGCTTTGCTAACTTATCTCCTCCTATCCCTCTCCAATGCTATGGTTAGGGATGTAGTGTGTGATCACTATCTCCTTTGGAGATATAATATTTTGGCCATTACAAATACTTGGATATTCAGAGACTGAGTCGAAATGTACTGGGAGGGAGGCAAAAGAGATGGGGGCTGGCACTGTTTATCAGAGATAGTGACTAAGCTCCAGGAAAGTTGGATAGCATAGAGGAATTATCTACGGAATCTCTGTGGGTGGAGGTTACGTACAGGAAGCAGTCAATAACTTTACCAGGTTTTCTTTTTAGGCCGCCCAATAGCAACAGGGATATTGAGGACTAGATTGGGAAGAAAATCGTAGAAAGGTGTAATAATAATAATAACGATGTCGTGATGGGAGATTTTTATATCCAAAATATCATTTGGTATCTCCCTGGAGCAAGGAATTTAGATGAATCGAGTTTCTTAGGTGTGTTCATGAAATTTCCTTGACATCATATGTAGATAAGCCCATAAGAGATGAGGATGCACTTCTTCTGGCATTGGAAAATGAACTTCGTTAGGTAGCACAACACTCAGTGCGAGACCTTTTTGGAGATAGCGAACTTTATTTTATCTTCCTTACAATAGCGTTGGAGAGAGTTAGGAACAGACAAGTTAGAAACGCATCTTGTTGGAGTAAGGGGAACCATCAGTCAGGAAACTGCAAGCTTAAATTGGATGCAGATGTTCTCAGTGAAAAATACGGCATAAATGAGGCAAATGTTCAGGGGATATTTGTGTGGAGTTCGGCAAAGGTACGTTCCAACGCGACAAGGAAGTTATGGTCGGGCACAGGAACCATGTGTACAAAGGCTGTACTAAAACTAGTCAAGACGAAAATGATCATCTTGCAAAATGATTGAGAGAAATAGCTAATGTTAGAGATCTAGAAGATTATAAGGCTAACGGGAATGAGGTTAAGAAGGAAAATAGGTGGGGCAGAAGGGGCCATGAGAAATTCTTGCCGGGCAGGATTAAGGAAAACGCCAAGGCTTTCCTCAAGTGTGTGGAGATTAAGAGGATAAGACGCGAAAGAATAGGACCTATCAAGTGTGACAGAGCAGAAGTGTGTATGGAACCGGAGGATATAGCAGAGGTCCTTAATGAAGTTTTATGCTGCAGTATTCACTATGGAAAAGGATCTTGGTGATTGTAGCGATCACTTGCAGCTGACTGAAAAGCTTCAGCGTGTGGATTTTAAGAAAGGGGATGAGCTTGAACTTTTGGAGAGCATCAGGTCGGTACGTCGCCGGGAACGGATGAGATGTACCCCAGGCTACAATGGAAGGCGAGGAAGGAGATTGCTGAGGCTCTGGCGAAGATCTTTACATCATCAACGGGGAGGGGAAATGTTCCGGAGTATTGGAGGGTTGCGGATGTTGACCCTTTATTCAAGAAAGGGTTGGACATAGCCCAGGGAATTATTGACCAGTGGATGCACAAGATCCCGAGAAGCAGGGTTTATGAACATTTGGAGAGGTATAATATGATTAGGGATAGTCAGCATCGCTTTACCAAAGGCAGGTCGTGCCTTACAAGCCTGCTTCAATTCCTTGAGAATGTGACTAAACACATTGATGAAGGAAGGGCATTATATGTAGTGTATATGGATTTCAGCAAGGCATTTGATAAGGTATCCCATGGGAGGATTATTGAGAAAGTAGGGAAACACGGCATCCAAGAGGGCGAGTGAAGGCATAACTGAAGTGGGTGTGGAAATATGAGGGAAGAGGAGAGGAGGAAAGAAAGCCGTTAAAATCGTTAAAAGAGGATAGTGTAGAGGAAGGGGAGAGGGCAGGTGCGCAATAGGGAAGCCGTGGAAGGGGCTGAGTTGTGTGGGACAGAAGGAGCCAGTGCCAGGCGAGGGTGGGAGAAGGATGCGAGGGACTGAGGAAAACGAAAGGCAGAGAAAGAGTGGGGGCGGGAAGGAGGAAGGTGTGCTGGGAGAGAACGGGGATCTCGGATGGGAGTAGGGGTGGAGATGGGACGAAGGAAATGAAGGTAGACAGTCGGAAGGGACGGGGAATACTGAAAGGATCTGTGAGTGTGTAAGCACATCTGCCTGTCAAGGTGACAGAAGTGTTGGTCGTGGAGAGAAGCAAAAGGGAGTGGCAGACGGGTGACAGTGTGGATTAAGACAATGGGGAAGGGGAGACAGTGGGGCAAATATGGGAGAGAGGAGGTAGAGAAAAGAGCAAGGTTTGAGGAGGGGAGGAAGATGGGATAGAAAGTGAGAAAGAATTGTGGGAGGGAAAAGTAGAATGAAAAGTGGAGAGTGGGGGAAGCTTGTCGAAGGAGAACGAGAGGAAGAGACAGGGAATGCCACGGAATAAGGAGGGAGAATGAGAGAGTGCGCCACTGGACGAGGAAAGCGAGGAAACGCTCTGAATGGACCGTGTTTCGAGGTGAATTGTTCACCTCACTCGGAGGGAGGGAAAGTCCAATGCTCAAAGCAGAAACCAGCTGGAGGTGCATCTGTCCTTGATAATTGAGACTCTGTACGAGTGACAAAATCCCTCGGTCGTTCCCTCCTTTCTCATTCCTGCACTCTCAGCTCATTCCTCTCTCAACTCATCTCCTCCAAATCCTTTCCTTTCTCTGTCCCTTCTTCGTTTCCACATTTCTTCAGACCTCCCGGAATTCCTCCTCCATCTGAACGGCGATCTCCATTCCTCCTCTCCTCCTCCCCGCTGTCTTGTTCCATCCTGATCTCTCACCCTTACCTCCGTTCACCGACCCTGTCTCTCCAATCACTCCCCAACTCTCCTGCCTTAATTTCTCCAAGTCTCACCCTCTCCGCTCATTATCCCCCATCTCCATCACTTCTTCCTCCCTGTTCTCTGGACACACCCATTCACTCGCTTCCTTCTCCCTAGTCTTTCCATTGTCACAACCTCTCTATCCCCGACCCCAGTCTTCTCTTCTTTCTCCCCACTCTCATCAGCTCTTTATCCGGCGTTGGTTGTTACCGGTCTAACCCACTTGTTTACACAGGCTTCCTCTGACAACGGTTGTTTCAGCTACCTGAGCTCAGAGACGCAGAGAATACTCGGCAGGATGGACCGGAACGAGAGTCACATGAATGTGAAGTTGGGAAATACGGACGCACGGTCCCCTTCCCGAGGTGAGTGGGGCAGAAAGACAGGGGACTGATCTATTCTGTAGCTTATCCTGGTGTGTGTGATGGGACGCGGTGGAGGGTGCTACACTCTGTGTCTGACCCCGGGAGTGTGTGATTCGACTGTGTGGAGGGAACTTCAGTCTGTCTCTGACCCTCGCTTTCCTGTCCCCAGCTGAACCTGATGTATCGTATGCTGAACTGAATTTCAAGACCCGCTCTGCGCCCCGGGTGCGGAAAGATCGAGGTTAGTTTTATCTTTGTTGGTTTGACACTGTTTAGCTGACGTGTTCAATCCTGTCCAGAGATCTCAG
Organism: Hypanus sabinus; assembly: GCF_030144855.1. Classification (NCBI taxonomy): domain Eukaryota; kingdom Metazoa; phylum Chordata; class Chondrichthyes; order Myliobatiformes; family Dasyatidae; genus Hypanus; species Hypanus sabinus. The sequence continues at coordinate 93,715 of NW_026779396.1, read as the reverse complement.
GGCAAACGTACAGTCACCCTAAGGATTGCTTGTTTGAGCATAAGACGGAGGGAACGCATGGGAAAGACGATGGGTGGGTGGACTTTGTGGGAGGAACGGTGGGGAGGGTGCCGTTAGGTGTGAGCGCCCTGGTAGGGACAGTATACAGGGAGCGCCGTAGGGTGGTTTGATGAGTGTGTGCTGAGGGTCGGTGAGGAGAGCTAGCATGGTATGTGCCTTGTGGAGGAAGGGGCGCTGAGGAGTGAGCGCTGTAGGGTGGGTTTGTGGTGATGAGTGAGCACCGTGAGGAGGGAGGAGGGTGAGGAGGGACGCAGTGGGAGAAACGGTGAGGATGAGGCGCTGTATAAATCCATAACTGCTCTCTCAATGTTCTTAACCCCACACTCTTTCCCCTCCTCTCCGCTCCCTCACCTCCTCACACCCTCTCCGCTCTCCGTTTCTCCCCCTCTCTCCCCGTTTTCCCTACTCTCCCCCACTGTCCCCTTCTCTTCGCCCTCTCTCATTGCCCCCCTTCCTCCAGTCACTCCTCTATCACAGTCACCGTCTCTACCATTCTCGGTCTCCCCCTTGCGTTCTGTCCATCTCTCTCCGCTCCCTCTCATCCTTCCCTGTCCGCCCCTCCGGTCTTACAACCTGGCTCTGTCCCTAATTTTGCCCCTGAACTCCCCTCACGCCCTCTCCTCCTGACGATCCATGGGTCATGCCCTTTCCCCTACACTGTGTCCACTCGCTCATCGCCCTCTCTCGCAAATTGTCTTCTTCACTCTTCTCCATCACCCTCTCACTTTTCTTCTCCCCTCACTCCCTCTTCTCAATCCCCCTCTCTTTCGCCGTCTTTCACACCTCTCCCTGCCCTCTCACTGTTCCCGACTCTCTCCCCACCCCTCCCGCTGTTTCCACCTCTCTCACCCCGTACTCCCTTCTGATACTTTCTCTTTCATCTTCCCTCCCAGCACCACTGTCGCTACAACCCTCTCTCTGTCCATCGCTCTCCTCTGCTGCCCCCGAGAGCCTCTTGAGTCTCTACCACTTTCCCTGACCCTCTCACTCGAATTCTCACTCATTCTCCCTCATTTGCCTCTCTCTCTTCTCTCAACCCCTCCTCTCTCTTCCTGACACCCTACCCCATTCTCTACCGCTCTCACTCTCTTGATCTGCTCTCTCTCTTTCTCCCAGGCGATCTGAACTCCACCTATTCAGATCTGAACTTTCGGAAAGAGAAACCCGGCATCGATCAGGATGAAGATCCTCCCATTGCCTCGGGACCTAACGGTTTGTCAACCACTACACAAACAGGTTAGTATTCACAGTGATGACGTCGTCTGGAGGGATCACGTGTCATACTCGCAATTTTCCAAGTTTCTAATGCATCTGCCTCTGTCTCCCATAGACTAACAACATCTGGGTAATAAAAAGTTGTCACTCGACTCCCTAGTTAATTCTCTGTCTGTGATGTATATAAATGATCTGGATGAAATTGTAGATGGGTGTTTTAGAAACATAGAAACGTAGAATACATACGTCACTATACAGGCCCTTCGGCCCACAAAACTGGCCGCACATGTCCCTACCTTAGAACAACCTAGGCTTTACCCATAGCTCTCTATTATTCTAAGTTCCATGCAGCCATTAAGAAGTCTCTTAAAAGATCCTCTCATTTCCACCTCCACCACCGCCTCCGTCAGCCCATTCCACGCACTCACCACTCGCTGCGTAAAATCTTACCCCTGACATCTCCTCTGCGTTAACTTCCAAGCACCTTAAAACCGTGCCTACCTTTGCGATCCAATTCAGCCCTGTGGAAAAGCCTCTGACTATCCACACAATCAATGCCTCTCATAACATTATATATCTCTATCAGGTCACCTCTCATCCTCCGTCGCTCCAAAGAGTAAAGACTGAGTTCACTCAACCCTCCTGATGAAGGGTTTCGCCCCAAAACTTCGTCTCTACCTCCTCCCATAGATGCTGTCTGGCCTGCTGAGTTCTGCAGCAATTTGTTTTTTTTTAATTCACTCAAACTATTCTCATCAGGCATTCTGTGCAATCCAGGAAATATTCTTCTAAATGTCCTCTGAACCCTTTCTATGGTTTCGACGTCTTTCCAAGGCGAGCCGAACTGAGCATAGTACTCCAAGTGGGCTCTGAACAGGATCGAATAGAACTGCAAAATTACCACTCGGCTCATAAATGTATATAAATACTATGCATGAAATTACAGATGGGTGGGTCAGTCGCTTTGCTGATGATACGGCGAGAAGTGGCGCTGTCGAGAGCGGAGAAGACCGGCAAAATATTCAGTGGGATGCAGATCAGTTACAGACATGGTTTGGAAACCAGGAGCTGCGTGGAGTTTAACAGGGAAAAACCTGAAATGTTGCACCTTGGTAACTCTAATGAAAGAAATGTCACACTGTCAAAGCCAAAACCATAAACAGTGCTGTAACATAGAAACATAGAGAACCGGCCATTCGGATACAATGCTGTGCCGAACGTTTCCTTACTTTAGATGGGCAGAGGATCTTGGGCTCCATGTTCATAGCTCCTGTTACGCGGCTACGCAGTTTGATGGGATGGTTAAGAAGTCCTATGGCATTCTTGTCTTTATTAGTCGGGATATTGAGTACAAATGTCAAGGAGTTACGTTGCAACTTTATAAATCACTAGTTAGGCTGAATCAGGCGCATTGAATACAGTTCTGGTCTCCCCATTATCGGAAGGATGTCAGGGAGTTGGGGAGCCTCCGGAGACGTTTAGCAGGACTCTGCCGGGATAAGATGGCATTTCTTACAATGAGAGGTCGGACACCTGGGCTGCTTTCTCTGGAGCGGAGGAGGTACAGGGAAGATCTGACAGATCTCTGGACTCCGTCAGGCACCTGTCAGCCATTACCAAGTCAAGGAATTTGAAATTTGTTGAGGTACCAAAAGGCACTGGTGAGAAGAAACTTAGAGTATTGTGTTCAGTTTGGGTTCATCATATATACTGACATCAGAGAGGGTTCAGAGAAGATTGACTAGAATGATTCCAGGAATGAGAGGTTTGCTGTGTTAGGGACATCCGGCAGCTCTTGGTCTGTATTCCTTGGCGTTCAGCAGAATACGCGAAGATCTCACAGAAATTTTCCGAATGCTGAACATTTACGAACAGTCTAGATATGGAAAAGTTCCTTCCGTTGGTAAGGAATTCTAGGACAAGACAGCAAATCTTCAGGATTGAAGGACGTCCTGTTAGAACTGAGGAGAAATTACATCAGTCAGGGGGAGGTAAATGTATGGAATTTTTTGCCACGAGCAGCTGTGGGAGCCAAGTCATCAAGTGCATTTAAGGCAGAGAGAGATAGGTTCTTGATTAGCCAGCGTTTCAGAGGGTCTGGGCAAAAACAATGGAGTGGGGATGACTGAAAAAATTAGATCAGCCCACGATTGAATAGTGGAACAGTCTCGATGGTCCGAAAGTACTACTTCGGCTACTATATCTTATGAAACATAGAAAACCTACAGCGCAATACTAATCTCTTAAAATACCCTATCTTATCCGGCTTCATCACAGTTGCTGGCCGCCAATTCCACGAACTGACCACTCTCTGAGTAAAAAGAAATACCCCTGACGTCTCCACTGTACCTAATCCCCAGCACCTTCAACCTGTGTCCTCTTGTGGCAATCATTTCAGCCCTGGGCTAAACGCCTCTGAATATCCACACGATCAATGCCTCTCATCACCTTATACACCTCTATCAAGTCACCTTTCATCCTCCGTCGTTCCAAGGAGAAAAGGCCGAGTTCACTTAGCCTATTCTTAAAAGGCATGCTCCCCATTCTAGGAGACATCCTCGTAAATCTCCTCTGCACCAGTTAGATGGCTGCCACGTCATTCCTGCAGTGAGCGACCAGAACTGAGCACAGTACCCAAGCAGGGTCTGTCCAAGGTCCTATAAAGTTGCAACATTACCTCTTTGCTCCTAAATTCAATTTCACGATTGATGAAGGCCAATACACCATATGCCTTCTTACCCATAGAGTCAATCTGTGGAGCTGCTTTGAGCTTCATATGGTCTCGTACCCCAAGATCCCTCTGATCCTCCACACTGCCAACAGTCTTATCATTAATGCTATAATTTGCCATGATATTTGAACTACCAACATGAACCTCTTCACACCTATCGGGTTGAACTTCATCTGCCACATCTCAGCCACGTTTTGTATCCTATCAATATCACGCTGCAACTTCTTGCAACCCTCCACACTACCCAGAACGTCTCGAAACTATGTGTCATCAGCAAACATACTAACCCATCCCTCCACTTCTTCATCCATGTCATTTATAAAAATCACGAAGAATAAGGATCACAGAGCAGATCCCTGGGGTACTCCACTGAAGACCTCCATGTACAATGTGATGCGTCTACAACCACTATTTGTCTTCAGCATGCAAGCCTGTTCTGGATCCACTAAGCAATATCCCATTTCATCCCGTGCCTCCTTATTTTCTCAATTAGCCTTGCATGGGGTACCTTATCAAAAGCCTTGCTGAAATTTATATATACTAGATATACTGTTCTTCCTTCATCAAAGTGTTCAGCCGCATCCTCACGGAAATTTAATCACGGACGTATAGCCCGACCTGCCCTTGGCAAAGCCATGCAGACTACTCCTAAATATTATATACCTCTCCAAACGTTCATAAGTCTTGCCTCTCAGGGTCTTCTCCAGCAACTTACCAACCACTGAGGTAAGACTCACTGGTCTATAATTTCCTGCGCTATCTCTACTCACTTGGTGTAATAATTCGCAACTCTCAAATACTACGGAACCTCTCCCGTCCCTATTGATGATGCAGAGATCATCGCCAGAGGCTCAGCAATCTCCTCCCTCGCCTCCCACAGTAGCCTCCTTTACATTTCGTCCGTTCCGTGACTTATCCAACTTGAAGTTCTCCTAAAACTCCAGCATATTCTCTTTCTAAATATCCACAGTCTGCAGCAAATATCACTACAGTCACTAAGTTACTGAAGTGAAGTAATCACTAAGTTGCTCCTGTGGATTTATAAAGTATATATTATCGTCTTATGGTTGTATGGTCTCTCCGCAGCGGCGCAGGAACAGGAGTCGAAAGTGAAGATCGGAAATAGACCGTACCGTCTGATCTGCCTACTCTGCCTAGTTACGTCCGCCCTCATCGTGGTGGTGGTGGGTCTCTCAATCCATGGTGAGTGGAACGGGCTCCGAGTGGAGTCAGACCATTAATAAAGAGAGTGGAATAAATTGTTATGGCAAAACACAACAGTGAAACCAGCATCCCCCCTTACCATAACACCGATTAAAAACAGCTCACCATAGGGAAGTGGGATGAGGTCCTGAATTGTGAGTTTGGGGAAATAGGCAGAAGGCTGAAGCACAGTACCTTAAGGGTGGTGTTCTCTGGATTGCTGCCTCTGTTACGTGATAGTGAAGGAAAGAACTGGAGGAGATGGCCGTTGAATGTGCGGCTGTGGGGTTGGTGCAGGGGGCAAGCTTATAGATTTTTGGAACATTGGGATCCATTTTGGGGAAGGTGGGAACTGTATAGATTTGATGGGTGGCACCTGAACCCGAGGGGAAGCAATATCCATGCTGGTAGGGGTGATAGCATGATTCGTGAGGATTTAAGCTAATTTGCAAGGGGGATGGAACCCGGAGCGATAGAGCAGTGAAAGAAGTGCATGGAGTAAAGCCAGATCTAACATACAGAGAGGCATTGAGGAAAGAGTAGAAGAATAAAGGGTCTAAAAGTAATAAGAAAGAAGGGCGAAAGTGCGTCTGCTTTAATGCAAGAAGCATCAAGAACAAATATGATGAATTGAGAGCTTGGATCCATACACGGAATTATAATGCAGAGGTTATTACGGAGACTTGGCTGCCACCAGGGCAGGAATGGATTCTCAATATTTCTGGAAGGGGAGGAGGGGTGGCATGACTGGTCAGCTGCAGAAAGGGTGGGTAATGTAGTACTGTTCTCTTTTGAGTCAGTATGGGCGGAATTCCGGAACAACAAGGGAGAAGCTACTCTATTGGGAGTATTCTATATGCCCTCTGGTAGCAGTAGAGATAGCAAGGAGCATATTTTGGAAAGGTGCATATTTAAGAGGGTTGTTATCATGGATGACTTTAACCTCACTAATTTTGATTGAGAATTGATTAGTTCCAACAGCTTAGACGGGGCAGAGTCAGATATGTGTGTCCAGAACGGATTCCTGTCACAGAGTGTTGACAGGCCGACTGGGGTAATGCCCAAATAGATCTAGTATTAGAAATCGAATTGGGTCAGGTCACAGATCTCTCAGTGGGGGAGCATCTGGGGGGCAGTAACGACCGCTACCTGGCCTTTAGATTTATCATCGAAAAGGCTAGATTCAGAGAGGACAGTAAATAATTTAGTTGGGGAAGGGAAAATGTGAAGCTATCAGACTAGAATTTGCGGGTGTTAATTGCGATGATAATTTGCAGGGAAATAAACTATGGACATAGAACCGCAGAACATTGCGGCAGAGAAACTGGTCTTTTGTCCCCTATTGGGTGTGCCTAAACATTTTTCTGGCCAGTCACACTGGCCATACACCTCTCATCCATGTACATTTCCAGCATTTTCTTAAATGTTAAAAGTGAACTTTTCCCCCTTCACCCTTAACCCATGTCCTCTCTTTTTTCCTTCCCTGGCCTCAGTGGAAAAAAGCCCACTTGCATTCACTCTATCTATACCCATTACAATTGAATATAACTCTATCAAATATCCCCTCATTCTTCTACGCTCCAGGGAATAAAGTCTTAATCTAAACTCAATAACCATTAAGCAATTACAGCAAGGAAACAGGCCAGCTCGGTCATTCTAATCCGTGCCGAACGCTTACTCTCACCTGGACCCACCGACCTGCATTCAGCCCATAACCCTCCATTTCTTTGCTGTCGATATACCTCTGTAATTTTACTTTCAATGACAATATCAAACCCGCCTCTACCACTAAGACTGGAAGCTTGTTACACACAGCTACTACTCTCTGAGTAAAGAAGTCTCCCCTGGTGTTTCCCCTAAATTTTACCCCTTAAATCTCAACTAATGTACTCTTGTTTGAATCTCCCCTACTCTCAATGGAAACAGCCTATCCACGTCAACTCTATCTATCCCCCTCTTAATTTTAAATACCTCTATCAAAGACCCCCTCAACCTTCTACGCTCCAAATAATAAAGGCCTGACTTGGTCAACCATTCTCTGTAAGTTAGGTGCTGAAACCCAGGTAACATTCTAGTAAATTTCCTCTGTACTCTCTCTATTTTGTTGACATTTTTCCTATAATTCGTTGACCAGAACTGTACACAATACTCCAAATATTGCCTTTCTATGCCTTGTACATTCTTAACCATACATACCAACTCCGATACTCAATGCGTTGATTTATAAAGGACTGCATACCAACAGTTTTCTTTACGACTCTATCCACTTCAGTTTCCATCTTCAAGGAACTAGGCTCCATTATTCCTAGAACACTCTGTTCTACTTCATTCTTCAATGGCCTACCACTTACCACGTATGTCCTATTTTGATTAGTCCTACCAAAATGTAACACCTCACACATCAGCATTAAAATTCATCTGCCATCGCTCAGCCCACTCCTCTAACTAGACTAAACCTCTCTGAAATCACTCTGCAGGCTTTGAAAACCTACTTCATTGTCCACAACGTCACCTATCTTATTATCATCTGCATACTTACTAATCAAATTTACTACTCCATCATACAGATTATTTATGTATATGATAAATACAATTGAGGCACACCACTGGTCATCGGCCTACAACCTGACAACGATGTATCGATTACTACTCTCTGGCATCGCCCAACCAGCCACTGTTGAATACATTTTACTACTTCAATGTTAATACCTAACGATTGAAACTTCCTAACTAACCTTCCATGTCGAACCTTGTCAAATCTATTCAACCTTTCTTTGTAACTCAGTTTCTTAAATCCCGGCAACATCCATGTAAACGTTCTCAGCATTCTTACCTTATTAATAACTTTCCTGTAATTCGTTGACCAAAGCGTCACGCAATTCTCCAAATTCTTCCTCACCAATGCCTTATACAACCTCATCATAACGTTCCAATTCTTATATACAATATTTTGATATATAAAGACCAATGTACCAAGAGCTCTCGTTACTACCCTATCTAACCGTGACGGCACTTTTAGGAAATTTTGTATCTGTATTCCCAGATCCATCTGTTCTACTGCATTCCTCAGTGCCCTACCATTTACCTTGTATTTTCTCCTTGGTTTGTCCTTCCAAATTGCAATACTACACTCTTGTCTGTATTAAACTCTGCCATTATTCAGCCTATTTTACCAGCTGGTACAAATACCTCTGCAAGTTTAAAAATCTTCCTCACTGTCCACTGCGCCTCCAATCTTGGTATCATCAGCACATTTGCTGATCAAATTTATTACTTTACATTCCAGATCATTGATATAGATGACAAATAAAAATGGACCCAGCACTGATCCCACTAGTCCCAACCACACAAATTGTGGCAGGATATATGGTCGAAGTTTAGGGATCTCTGACAGGATGTTAGGGATAAAATTGTCTTGAGACTAAGATAAAGAACGGTAGTGTGAAGCAACCATGGGTAACTAATGAGGTGGAAAATCTCGTCAGTTGGAAGAAGGCAGCATACCTGCTGTTTAGGAAGCAAAGGACAGATGTGTCTATTGAAGAATAAAGGATAGCAAGAAAGGAGCTTAAGAGGGTCTCAGAAGAGCCAGAAGCGGACATGAGAAGGCCTTTGCGAGTAGGGTGAGGCATTCCTCCGTTATCAGAAGAATAAAAGGAAGACAGGAGTGAAGGAAGGACCAATTAGAGAGAAAGGTGGGATAAAGTTGGGCCTGGAGACTGCGGAAGAGAGCGAGGTCTTCAATGAATAGTTATCTTCGGTATTCACCAATGAGAGAGAACCTGATGACGGTGAGGACAATATGATGGACGTTGATGTTCTGGAGCATGTTGATTGTAGTGGAGATGACGTGTTGTTGTTCAAATTTATGAGAACGGGTAAGTAAAGGGGCCTGACGGAATGTTCCCCAGGCTGCTCCACGATGTGGGGATAATGATTGCTGAGCCTCTGTTTAGGATCGTTATGTCCTCGTTCTCCACCGGAATGGTACCGCCGAATTGGGGGGAGGCGAAAGTTGTCCTCTTGCTCGACAAAGGTAGTAGGGATAGTCCGGGTAATTATAGACCAGTGAGCCTCTCGTCGGGCGTGGGAAACCGGTTGGAAAAGATTCTTAGACAGATGATCTATGGGAATTTAGAGAATAATGGTCTGGTCAGGGACCGTCAGCATGGCTTTATGAAAGACAGATCGTGTCTAACAGGCCTGATAGATTTCTTTGAGGAGTTAACCAAACTTACAGATGAGAGTATTGCAGTAGATATGGTATAGATGGCGGTTAGTAAGGCGATTGACAAGGTTCCACACTGTAGGCTAATTCATAAAATCAGAAGGCATGGGATACCGGGACATTTGGCCAGGTGAATGCGGTATTTATTTTTTCTGCAGGAAACAGAGGTTTGTGGGGGGAGGGGAGAAGTACATTCGGATTGGAAGGTTGTGACCAATGCTGTCCATCAAGGATCCTTTCTGGGACCTCTACCTTTTGCGATTTTCATTATCGACCTGGATGTGAGGGTAGATGGGTGGGCTGGCAAGTTTGCAGACGACAAAAAGTTTGGTGGTGTTTTAGATAGTGTAGAAGATTGTCGAAGATTGCAGAGAGGCATTGTTTGGATGCAGCAGTTGGCTGAGAAGAAGCAGTTGGTGTTCAACCCCGAGAAGTGTTAGGTGGTACACCTTGTAAGAACAACCTCCAAGGCAGTGTAAAACGTAAATGGCAGGACACATGGCAGTGTGGAGGAGCAGAGGGATCTGGGTGTACATGTCCACCGATCCCTAAAGTGTGCCTCACAGGTAGATAGGGTACTTAAGACAGCGTATGGGGTATTAGCAATCAAATTTCGAGAGGTAGAGTTTATGATTTGTGAGAACATAGAACATGGAATAGTACAGCACATTACAGGCCCTTCAACCCACAATGCTGTGCCAAAAATCTAATACTGCATCCGCTATACCCCCCTACTTAAATTTCTCCATATACCTGTCTAGTAGCCTCTTAAACTTCTCTCTTAGATCTGCCTCCACCACTGACTCAGGCAGTGCATTCCACGCACCAAACACTTTCTGAGTGAAAATCCTTCCTCTAATATCCCCTTGAACTTCCGTCTCCTTAACTTCGACAATCCCCTACACTATCTACGACACGACCAACCATTGTGTCGTCCGTAAACTTGCTAACCCACACTTCTACCACCATATCCAGGTCGTTAATAAAAATCACGGAAATTAATGGTCCCAGAAAAAATACTTGTGGGACACCACTAGTTAAAGCTCTCCATTCTGAATGTACTGCCTCCACCACGACCCTCTGACTTCTGCAAGCAAGTCTATTCTGAATCCACTTGGCCAAACCTCCCTGGATCCCAAGCCTTCTGACTATCTGAATACGCCTACCGTGTGGATCCTTATCAAATCCCTTACTAAAATCCATGTAGATCACATCCACAGCACTATACTCATCTTTATGCCTGGTCACCACCTCAAATGTTCTATCAGGCTTGTTAGACACGATCTGCCCTTCACAAAGCCATGCTGACTGTCCCTGATCAGACCATGATTCTCTAAATTCCCATAGATCCTATCTTTAAGAATCGTTTCCAAAAGCTTTCCCGCCACAGACGTAAGGCTCACTTTCTATAATTAATATAATTTTAGCTGTCCACAGTATCGATTCCTGTTAATATCTTGTACACCTCTATCATGTCTCCTCTCATCCTCCTTCTCTCGAAAGAGTAAAGCCCTAGCGCCCTTAATCTCTGATAATAATCCATACTCTATATACCAAGCAGCGTCCTGGTAAATCTCTGTATCCTTTCCAGTAATCCACATCCTTCCTATAGTGAGGTGACCAGAACTGGACAGAGTTCTCCAAGTTTGGCCTAAGCAGAGTTTTATATCCCTACTACCCTATCCCTATCCCTACTAACATTTTTGAACAAGGGGACAACATTCGCCTACCTCCAGTCCTCTGCTACCATTCCCATGGACAACGAGGACAGAAAGATCCTAGCCAGATGCTCGATAATCTCTTCCTTCGCCTCGTGGAGCGGCCTGGGGGAATATTCCGTCAGGCCCCGGGGACTTTTCCGTCCTAATGCATTTTAACAACCCCAACACCTCCTCTCCCTTAATATAAATGTTCTAGAACATCAACCTCACTCATATTGTCCTTACCGTCATCAAATTCACGCTCATTGATAAATACCGAAGAGAAGTATTCATTGTGGACCACGCTCACCTCCAAAGCCTTTAGGCACATCTTCCCACTTCTATCTCTGATTGGTCCTACCATTACTGTTGTCATCCTTTTGTTCTTCACATAATTGAAGAAACCCTGGGGCTTTCCTTTACCCTACACGCCAAGGCTTTCTCATGACGCCTTCTTGCGCGACTCAACCCCTTCTTAAGCTTCTTTCTTTCTACACTTTATTCCTCAATAGAACCATCTGATCCTTGCTTCCTAATCCTCATGTATGCTGCCTTCTTTCACCTGACTTGATTTTCCACTTCACTTGAAACCCATGGTTCCTTCACCCTACAATTCTTTCTCTTCTGCACCGGGACAAATTTATCCCTAAAGTCCTGCAAGATATTCATAGTACATTTCACTGCAAATACATCATCCCTATTCACACCCGTATGTTCTAGCCTTATAGCCTCATAATTTCCCCTTCCCCAATTAAAAATTTTCCTGTCCTCTCTGATTCTATCCTTTTCCATTATAATGCTAAATGCCAGGGAGCGGTGATCATAGTCCCCCAGATGCTCACCCACTGAGAGATCCGTGACCCTCTCGGTTTCGTTACCTAATACTAGATCTAGTATGGCATTCCCCCTAGTCGGCATGTTAGCATACTGTGATAGTAATTCGTCCTGGACACAGTAAATAAAATCTGCCCCATCTAAGCCCTTGGAACTAAACACGTGCCGATCAATATTAGGGAAGTTAATGCCACCTATGATAACAACCCTGTTATTTTTGCACCTTTCATAACTGCCTTCCAATCTGTTCCGCTGTACCTCTGCTGCTACCAGTAGAATCATCCCAGTACAGTAACAGCTCCCTTTCTTTTCATGGCTTCCACCCATACTCAAAAGAGGATCCTGCAACATTACAAACCCTTTCTGTAGATGTAATAGTATGCCTGACCAGTAATGCCACCCCTCCGCCCCTCTCCCACCTCTTTGTTCCTTTTAAAGTACTGAAAACCAGGAATATTGAGAATCCATTCCTACCCTGGTGCCAAACATGTCTCTGTCATGGCCACTACATCATAATTCCATGTATGTACCCAAGCTCTCAATTCATCACCTTTGTTCCTGATTCTTCTTGCATTGAAGTACACACAATTTAGCCCTTCTACTTTACTATCTTTAAACCCTTTATTCGGCTTCTCTTTCCTCAATGCCTCCCTATATGTTAGATCTGGCTTTACTCCATGCACTTCTTGCACTTTCCTATCGCTCCGGGTCCCATCACCTTGCACCTTGCAACCCTCCAGAACCATAGTAGAAAACATACACGCAAGGATAGTGCTCCCCCTTGAGTTTAGGTTCAACCCGTACAATCTGCACACGTCCTAACATCCCCAGAATAGATCCCAATGATCCAAAAATCTCAAACCCTGCACCATGTACCAGCTCCTCAGCCACGCATTCATTTGCCATCTCCTCCAATTCTTACCGTCACTATCACGTAGCCCTGGCAGTAATCCTGAGAACAGAACCCTTGAGGTCCTGTTCTTCAGCCTTCTGCCTAGTTCCCGTAACTCACTCTTCTGACCCTCATCACTCTTTCAGCCTATGTTGTTGGTACCAACATGGATCACGACTTCTGGTTGCTTTCCGTCTCGTGCCAGGATGTCAACACTCGGTCAGAGACATCCCGGACTCTGGAACCCGGGAGGCAGCAAACCATGCGGGTTTCCTTCTCACATCCACAAAATCTCCTGTCTGCACCCCTGAATATAGAGTCCCCAATGACGACAGCTCTCCTCTTCCCCGTCCCATCCTTCTGCACCACAGGGTCAGACTCAGTGCCAGAGGCACTTTGGTCGGTTTTCCTCGCCAACAGCATAATTAAGTGAGGTAATGGTGTAGCTCTATAAAACTCAAGTTAGGCCACACTTGGAGTACTGTCCACGGTTCTGATCGCCACACCATAGGAAGGATGTGGAAGCATTGGAAAGGGAACAGAGGAGATTTACCAGGATGCTGCCTGGTTTAGAGAGTGTGCATTACGATCAGAGATTAAGGGAGCTAAGGCTTTTCTCTTTGGCGAGAAGGAGGATGAGCGGAGACAAGATAGGGGTATACAAGATATTAAGAGGAATATGTACAGTGGACAGCTAGCTTCTCTTCCCCAAGGGACCACTGCTCAATACAACAGGACGTGGCTTTAAGGTAAGTGTTAGGAAGTTGAAGGGGGATATTAGAGGAAATTCTTTTTTAAAAAAATATTCAGAGTGTGGTTCGTGCGTGGAATGCACTTCCTGAGTCAATAGCAGAGGCAGATTCATCAGAGAAATTTAAGAGGCTGCTGGACAGGTATGTGGGGAGTTATATGCGAGGCAAGGTTTACGGGTCGGCATAACATTGTGGGCCGAAATGCGTGTACTGTGCTGTACAATTCTATGCTCTATCTCCTACAACACGGACACTTACCTGACCGTGATAAGAACACGGTCTTTACCGTAACACGATCAAGACTCATGCTGACTCCGACACGCCATTCACCATTACATTGACAATGCTCTTACCGTATTACGGTCACGACCTTCAAAGAGACATAGATACACACTTAACCGCGAAACCGACAAGACCATCGCAGTGACACGCACAAGTCTGTCACACTGACCATATGTTACCCTTCAGTAACAACGACATGTCCCTGACGGTGTTACTGATAAACTCCTCAAGGCACCAAACAAACACACCTCACAGTGACACTGACACGTTCTTCACCGTGACGCTGAGGTTGCGTACACCGTGGCATCTTCACGCTCCTCAATGTGATCCGCTCCGCACCGCATCTTGAAAAAGACTCAGACGTCTATGTGACACCCCTTACTGTGACAGTATCGCTCCTTAACATAACGCCGATGCACAGATCACTGAGACAATAACCCACACCTCACCCTGACACAGGCAAAACCCTCACCGGGATACAGACACCTAAGTTCACAATAACACCGACATAGTGCTCTCCGTGACACCGACACACAGCTCAGTGTGACCCTCTCACTCACACCGTGGCCATGACATGTCTCTCTCCGTGACACAGACATACCCCTCTCTGTGAAACCAGCGAACCTCACACCATGACACAGATACTCCACCCACCGTGACACCACAAGTCCCCTCACCCACACATTTTCCTCGCCCATGGAAATAACAGCACCTTCACCGGGACATTGATATACCCCTCAGTGTGAAACATACACGCCCGACAATGTGGCGCCGACGCTTCTCACTGTGCCAACAGCACATCCTTCACTGTGACACTCTTCACCGTGACACTGACAAAACACTCTCTGTGACCCGTTCGGTAGCGTGACGCTGACTCATGTATCACTGTAAACTCTAAACATCCCTCACCATCTCTCTCAGTGTCACAGATTCGTCAGTCTTACGAAACATGTCACGGAAAATCTAATCTGTCCGATCTTAAACGAATGAACAGCGATCTCCGTCTCCAGTTCACTGAGATGGAAACGAAGTACAGATCTGTCAAAGAAGCCAAAGCTCAAATCTGTGAATTGCTGATCAGCAGAAGAGGTGATGCATCATCCCCCTCTTTCACCCGCTCCTCATCACACGGTAGGCATGGAGAGAGGAAGCGGTACTCTGTGCTTAGCATCAGAAGTGTGTGAAGAGATGGGATGCAGGGTGAATCACACTGTCTTTGACCCGGCGAGCATGATGGGACTACATGAAGGGTGTTTCCCTCTGTCACTGAATCTAGGACAGTGTGATGGGAGGTTGTGGAGGTGGATTCACTCTGTTTTTGAACACGGGATTGTGAGACGTAACATTGCTGCTTCACTCCATGTCTCACTCTGGGAGTGTCTAATGGATCCAAATTTATTCTGTGTGTGACAGCGGGATTGTCTGATGGGACACTGCCCAGAGAGATACACCCCATGTCTGATCCGTGAAGTGTGTTATGGCACCGTGGAGAGAGCTTTTCACTCTGAACCCGGCAATGTTTGACGGGATTGTGTGGAAAGAGCTTTTCACTCTGACCCCGGGAGTGTGTGATGGGACGGTGTGGAGGGAGATTCACTCTGTGTCTGATCCCGGGAGTCTGTGATGGGACGGTGTGGAGGGAGATTCACTCTGTGTCTGACCCCGGGAGTGTGAGATGGGACGGTGTGGAGGGAGATTCACTCTGTGTCTGACCCTGGGATTGTGTGATGGGACGGTGTGGAGGGAGATTCACTCTGTGTCTGACTCCGGGAGTGTTTGACGGGATTGTGTGGAGGGAGATTCAATCTGTGTCTGAATCCGGGAGTGTGTGAAGGGATCGCCGAGAGTGAGCCTTTGTGTTTGATTCCAGGAGTGGTGATGGGACAGTACAGATGGATGTTTATTCTATGTGACACCGGATTGTGTGATTGGATGGAGTCTGACCCCATGAGTGTGCCATGGGAGGGTCTGGGCGAAGCTTCGCTTTGTGTGAAAACACAGGTGGTTGTGATGGAATGGTTCAGAGAGAGCCTCACTCTGTGACCCGCCAGGAATTGCGTGATGGGACGTAAAGACGGAGATTCACACTGTTGTATACTCGGGAGTGTGAGATGGCGGCGTGTGGAGGCAGCTTCACTCTGTGTCTGAAATTTGCTGCGTTGAGAAGCAGACGATGGATAATCACTCTCACTCCGATATTCGTCGTGTGCGCTGAGGGAGTTTCTTTCTGTGTCTAACCGCTGGAGAGGGTGATGGGGCCGTGGAGAGAGAGTCTCACGCTGTGTCTAATCAAGCTATGTGTGATTAGACTTTGTAGAGGATCTAAATTCTGTTCTCTGATCCAGGGAGTGTGTGAGGGGCGGTGTTGTGGGAGCCGGACTCTGTGCCTAACCCCGGGAGTGTGAGAGGGGCGGTGAACTAGGAGGAACACTCAGAATCTGACTTGGGAAAAGTGTGACAGGATGGTGTGCAAGAAACTTCACATCACGTCTGACCGCTGGAATGAGTGTCTGTGTCTGTCTCCGAGAGTGTTTGATGGAACAATATGGATGGAAGCTTCACTCCACGTCTGAGCCCGGGCGTTTATAAAAGGCAGTGAACACGGAGCTTCAATCCACGTCTGACGCCTGGAGTATGTGATGGGTCCGCGGGGAGGGAGATTCAATCTGCGTCTGACCGTGTTAGTGTGTGATCGGACGGTGCAGGGAACTTAACACTGTGTCTCACCCCGTGTATGTACGATGGGACTCTGTGTTTGACACTATGCGCGTGTGATGAGTAGCTATGGCGGGAATGGGGGTTGGGTGAGAGGTTTTGGGTTTGCGTTCATGTGTGTGTCTGACACACGGAACGTTAACGCATGCCTGGAGAGGAGGCATGATAGAGGTATACATGATATTAAGTGGAATAGATATAGTGGACAGCCAGCGCCTCTTTCCCAGGGCACCACTGCTCAATACAAGAGGATATGGCTTTAAGATAAGGGGAGGAAAGTTCACCGGTGATATTAGAGAAAGGTATTTCACTTAGAGAGTGGTTGGTGCGTGGAATGCACTGCGTGAGTCAGTGGGGGAGACAGATACACCAGTGACGTTTAATAAACTACGAGATAAGTATATGGAGGAATTGTGGGCTGAAGGACCTGTAACGTTCTGTACTATTCGATGTTCTATGTTTAAGAGTCACGAGGTAATGGTGTAGATCTGGAAAAGTCTGGTTCGGCTACACTTGGAGTACTGTGTCCAGTTCTGGACGTCTCACTATTGAAAGGATGTGGACGCATTGGAAAGGGTACAGAGGAGATTTACCTGGTTTGGAGAGTATAGATGATGATCAGATATTAAGGGAGCGAGGGTTTTACAAAGAGAGAAAGAGGATGTGAGGAGACATGTCGGAGGTGTATAAGATATTAAGAAGAATGTATAGAGTGGATAGCCAGCACTTCTTCTGAAGGGCACCACTGATCAGTACAAGAGGACATGACATTAAGTTAACGGGTGGGATGTTCAAGGGGGATATTAAAGGAAGCTTTTTTTTAACTCTATACCTCTAACTATCGAGTCTTCTATCACTACCGCTCTCCTCCTCTAACCCCTCCCTTCTGCACCGCAGAACCAGACTCAGTGCCAGAGATCCGGCAGCCGCAGCTTGTCGCAGGTAAGTCATCCCTCCCAACATCATCCAAATCGGTATACATGTTGTTGAGGGGAAAGGCCACGGGGGATCCCTGCTCTGTCTGCCCTTCCCCCCTTCCCTCGCCTGACGATAACCCAATTACCGGTGCGCTGCTTCTTTGCCGTAACTACCTCCCTGAAACCACTATTTATAAACTCTTCATTCTCGGGATTGATCCGGAGGTTAGGAGCTGCAGCTGGATGCACTTCCTGCAGGTGTCGTTATTAGCGACAGAGAAGGTCTCCCTGACTACCCTCACCCTTCAAGGAGTACATTCCAACATCCTGCCTGACATGTTCTATAACTCTAAACTAACGAAACAAAACTCACCGGAACCTACATTTGATAAGGTTCCACACGGTAGGCTTATTCTGAAAGGCAGAAGACACGGGCTCCAGGGAAGTTTGGCCAGGTGGATTCAGAGTTGGCTTGCCTGCAGAAAACAGGGGGTCGTGGTGGAGGGAGTACATTCGGATTGGAGGGCTGTGTCTAGTGGTTTCCCACAATGTCGGTTCTGGGACTCCTCCTTTTCGTGAATATTATTAACGACCTGGATGTAGGGGTAGACATCTGGGTTGGCAGGTTTTCAAACGACCCGAAGGTTTGTGGTGTTGTGGATCGTGTGGAGGATTGTCAAAGACTGCAGGGAGACATTGACAAGATGCAGAAATGGGCTGAGAAGCGGCAGATGCAGTTCCTCTCGGAGAAGTGTGAGGTGCTACACTTTGGAAAGACAAACTCTAAGGCAGAGTACAATGTAAATGGCAGGATACTTGGTAGTGTGGAGGAGCCGAGGGATCTGCGAGTGTATGTCTGCAGATCCTTAAACGTTGCCTCACAGGTAAAGAGGGTAGTTACGAAAGCTTAAGGACTGTTACTTTTCATTCGTCAAGGGATAGAGTTTAAGATTCACGAGGTAATGATGCAGCTCCATAAAACTCCGGTTAGGCCACACTTGGAGTACTGTATCCAGTTCAGGTCCCCTCACTAGAGGAAGGATGTGGAATCATTGGAAAGGGTACAGAGGAGATTTACCAGGATGCTGCCTGGTTTAGAGAGTATACATTATGAAGAGAGATTGAAAGAGTTAAGGCTTTACTCTTTGGAAAGAATGAGGATGAGAGGAGACATGATAAAGGTATACAAAATATTAAGACGAATAGATAGAGTGCACAGACAGCGCGTCTTCTCCAGGGCGCCACTGCTGAATACAAGAAGACATGGCTTTAATGTAAGGGGTGGAAATTTCAAGGGGGATATTAGAGGAAGGCTTTTTACTCAGCGAGTGGTTGGTTTGTGGAATGCACTGCCTGAGTCAGTGGTGGAGACAGATGTACTGGTGAAATTTAAGAGACTACTAGACAGATATATAGAGGAAATTAAGGTAGGGGGATATATGGGAGGAAGGGTTTAAGTATAGGCACAACATTGTGGGCCACCCGGCCTGTACTGTGCTGTATTATTCTATGTTCCATGTCCTATTCACCCTGTTTCTTGATCCATGGGAATGTGTGATGGATGGTGTGGAGAGAAATTCACTGTGTCTGATCTTTGTTAATTTACAATGAGACGTTGTGTATGGGATATTCACTCTGTGCTTGACCTCAGGTCTGCGTGATTGTACCCCGTGGAGAGAATTTCACTCTGTGTGTCACCCCGGGTGTGTGTGACAGGAAAGTGTGAAGCGAGATTCACTCTGTGTCTCACTGTTTCTTATTCCTGATTTCCAGAGCAAACATGTGTCAAGGACTGGGTCACAAATAAAGACCAGTGTTATTACGTATCCACGTTTGATACCACTTTCCAAAAAGCGGATCAAGAATGTTCAAACCGTGACTCAAGGCTGCTGGAAATCAATTCAAGTGATGAAGCGGTATGTGTCACAGCTCGAAAAGATCACACAGTAACACAGGAATCATCGCAAACTTCCGGGGTCAGAAACAGAGTGAATCTCCCTCCACACCGTCTTATCACACTTTCCCGGGGTCAGACACAGAGTGAACCTTCCACCACACCGTCCCATCACACACTCCCGGGGTCAGACACAGAGTGAATCTCCCTCCGCACCGTCCCATCACACAATCCCGGTGTCAGACACGGAATGAAGCTCCTTCCAGACAGACCCATCCCAGATTTATGTTGTAATCAGCTGAGAGAAGTACATATTTTTCGATTCTACGCATTAATCAAGTTAATTTAACTTCCCAGTTCTTTGTATTCCACAATCTTCTGGTCATCAAACTTGCTTACTGGATTGAAAAATGCGAAAACGGGTGAGTTTATAACTAATCTGTGGGGTGAAGACATAGTCCTGACGGGAGAAAATGGGATTACGGTCTGAAGTAGTTTCGTGGGGAAGGGGAACGGCATTGTGATTTGTTTGTAGACAGTCCGAGTTTGTCGGGAGCGTGCTGTACAATGGGAACATTTTCGGGCTGAAAGTGTCTGTCGGGGAGGACAATGCAGTGGGAATATTTCGGAAACTGACAGAGGGCAGTGGGGAGAGATCAGAGACAGAGATTATTTTCGTGCTAACGCATGTGGGTGAGGTAAGCGACGTGCAGTGGGATTATTTTGGAGATTGTCGCCGGGCTGTGAGGAAAGGGAGCAACAGTGGGATTAGTTTGGTGAATGACATGTATCTGAGTGGCGAGAGTAGTGCAACTCGATCAGTTGGGAGACAGAAACAGGGCGGTGGTATGCAGTGGGTTAACGGAATTAGTTTGCGACCTGAGGCAAGGATGTGGGAGAGAGGGTGCCAGTGGTATAAGTCTGGAGGTGGAACGGAGGGTATGGGGATAGCGCGGTGTAGTGGGATATGTCAGGAGACAGACACGAAGCTCTGGGTAGAGGAAGAGACAACGAGATGAACTTGGAACCACACAGGGCTGAGTGTGGAACATTGGGATTCATTTCAGGACAGACATAGGTCTGTGGGGAGATGGTGGGACAGTGGGGTTTGTTCGGGGACTGAAACAGATCAGAGGGAGGAGGGTGGGCCTGTTCGATTCGTATGATGACTGAAAGTGGTCTGTGGTGAGGAAGCGGTTCGGTGGGATTAGTTTGGGGGATACGGGGCTGTGGGGAAACATTGGGTCAGTACGATTAGTTAGGGAACTGACACAGGGTTGTGGGGAGACATTGGGACCGTGGTATTTTTCTGGGTACCGGCACGGGGACGTGGGGGAGAGTGGTCGTGTGGGATGTTTGAGAACTCATACAGGCAATTAGGAGAGATCGAATTCATGGGATTAGCTTGGGGACGGTCTCCGCTCAGGTCCTCTACTGAAGCTGTTTTGTCTCTGTTGAAATTTATTAACCCTCCTGGATAGGACGGTGGGCCGGAGTCTCCTGTACAAGCACTCTGGAGCACCCGTCTGCAGACGGTGCGGAAGTGGTGACACTTGTGATGTTGCTATTCGGAATTTCATCTGCGAGAAGTCGGCACCTTTGATCCCGGATGTTACTGAAAAGATCCAGGGTCTCTGCCAACTGCCAGTGGAGTCAACATGAGTCAAGTGACTGCCCTCATTTTCTCCACCTTCTCTCTCACTCCTAAATCCTTTCAAATTCCCTCCCCACACTCTCTGCCCCTCCCTCCTACTCCATCTCCTCTTGTTGCAACCATATTCTCCCCACCAGACACCGACAAATCCCTCTCGCCATCTATCCCCTTCTCTCTCGCCATTCCCCCGTCCCGCTCTTCCGCGCTCCCTCTACCTTTCTCTCTACCCTCTCGCCTCCCCTTATTTCCTCAAACTTTCTCCGCCCACTCTTTCTCTTCTCCCTCTGCACACCTCTTACATCTCTCTCCCCTTCGCTCCCCCAGACACTCTCTCTCTACCCTCCCCATTCTCTCTGAACACTCCGTCTCCCTGACCTCTCTCTCCCTCTCTCTTTCTGCTTTCAATTCACTCTCACCTCAATCCTGTCCCTTCTGGTGCTCGATAACCCAACCCTGGGTGAAAGTCTGTCCGCATTCTCTCTGTCTGTGCCCCTCTTGTACCACGGCAACGTGACCTCCCGACTCCTGTACTCAGTGTGACTGGTGAAGACCAGCGGGCCAAGTGTCCTGTCCACTCTTATCGGATGTTTTCCTCAGGAATCGCTATTTCATTTATAATCTGAAACTTATCACGCCTGGAATTTGTTCTTTTGAAGGATCAGTACGGCGCAAAGATGTACAATTAATGTAAACTGCAAATATGAATAAACACCACAAATATGTCGAGTTTTTGCTGATATGTTGAAAGATGTGATGGCGAATGGGAAGAAGCTTTTGCTGAATCGCTGTGTGTGGGTGTTCTGTCTCCCGGAGCTGTCAAATACTCCTCCTATAATACCACGTCCAATCCCGTTATCATTCCCGTGAACCCTCTCCAATGTCTCACATCCCCTGTGAGGTAAGCGATCGACACCTGCTCACAGAACACCAAATGTGACCTCACCAATGACATATTGAGCCTGAGAATGACGTCCTTGCGTTTCCGTCCCAGTCCTCTCGAAATGAATGATGTCATGGCATTTGCATTCCTCACCACCGGCTCAAGCTGCAGGTTAAACTTCTGGGAAAGCTGCACGAAGTCTCCCAAATCCCTCTGCACCGCAGATTGTTTTTAACCCTTACACACTGTGCCGGTCATGTTTGACCCGTTTTGACATGTGACAGCAGTAAAAATACCCAAATGCCATTCTCAGCCGAAATTTGATGACTTTTCCTAAAGTGACCCAAAATGCTCAAACATGGAAATACCTAAAAATCTTAAACTTTTGTACAGGTGCTGCAAATTTTTGTACATTGAGGCTGCTCCGGGTCAGATTTGATCCGTATCTATTGAAATGGATTTTTGATCTCTGAAATATTAATTAAGGGTATATCATCCATTAATTAATGTCAGATAGGCAATTTATACATTCTAAGCAGATCGGTGGTTCAGAATTTTGTGTAGACACTTGTTATGAGGGGATTATTGGGCCGGGTTGAAATTGTCCCGGACTATTCTGTTAAGGAATAGAAAATAGACAGTTTGCCTGCGTTAAAAAAAAAACATCTCCATATAGAACATAGTCGATGTTTTTATTTATCTTATTTTCAAATTGCAGGACCATACGATTCCCGGCACTGTATTCTATCTGCCCCATCTGTTCTCATTCTCCGATTCTGCCTGAGTCCTTCACCAGCCCCTTGTTTTCTCAACACAACCTGTCGCTCGGTAACGTTGCTGCCGACTGTGGTTTCCGGATGAGGGAGTCTATCATCCCGTTGCCGAGGGACGGACAACAGCCCGAGATTTGGAGTCGGTGATTAAAACTGGGATCACGTGCGCGCTGAATATTCCACATCCTGTCACGCGCACTCACAGTATCCGGGACAGAATTCCAGACGACTGGGATGGCGGTGCGCTGGGGATTGCTGAGAGGGGAGAGGGGAAGACGGAGGGGATTTATCTCTCCTATTGATCTGGGTAGTGTGTGAAGTGATTGTGCTGGTTTTGAGCTGGAGAGTTGTAGTTGAACTAAACAATATCTGAATCGTGCTTGTGTGAAGGGATGGGGAACAGGGAATTCACTCTGTGTCTGCGATGGACAGTGTCCAGGGAGCGTCACGTGTTTGATGTCGGGGATCTGCCATGGGTCGGCGTGGAGGGAGCAGCACTCTGTGTCTGCTCCAGAAAGTGTGTGATGGGACGGTGTGGAGAGATCTTCACACTGTGTCTGATCCCGAGAGTGTGTTTTAGCTCGGCGTGGAGGGAGACGCACTCTGTGTCTGACCCCAGCAGTGTGTGATGGAACAGTTTTGAAGGAAATTCAGTCTCTCTCTGACTCCGGAAATACGTTATACGACTGTGAGTAGGAGCTTCACTCTTTTTCCGAAAATTTCGAACAGCGCGGAGGGAGCTTCAATCCTTCTCTGAACCGGAACTTGTGTGATGTAATGTTGGTGAGGGAGCTTCACTCAGCATCTGACTCCAGGTTGTGTATGATGGGATGGTATGGAGATGTCTCGCTCAGGGTCTGACTGATGGTGTCAGAGACTCATATATATATTTTCCGCTTGGGACAGCCTCCAATCAGTGTTCGAGAGCGGGAAATGTGTGCATTATAAATCAGCGCCTCGCGTTTGTTTGAACAGCAACCAAGTCGGGATTATTAGCAAGATAAAATAAAGATAGAAACATAGGAACATTGAAAACCTACAGCACAATGCAGGCCTTTCGGCAAACAATGTTGTGCCGAACACGTCCCTAACTTTAAAAATATTACTAGGCTTACCAATAGCCCTCTATTTTTCTAAGCTCCATGTACCTATCCAAAAGTCCCTTAAAAGACCCTTTCTTATCCGCCTCCACCACCGTTGCCGCCAGCCTATTCCACGCTCTCACCACTCTCTGAGTGAAAAACTTACCCTTGACATCTACTCTGTACCTACTCCCCAGCACTTTAAACCTGTGTCCTCTAGTGGCAACCATTTCAGCCCCGGGAAAAAAGCCTCTGACTAACCACACGATCAAAGCCTCTGACTAACCACACCATCAATACCTCTCATTAGATGGTCGTTATACGATGACTGTCTATCGGGTCATATTGGCAGGAAACTAGACCGAATGTTCAGTTCGCTGGAAACTGGGTGACAGACCGGAGATTCAAAGGGGTTAAAAATCCAGTCCCAGTACAGCGTCCTCCTGTGGCCAAATGGCACAATAACAGTCACACCAGATTGTATGCCTCTGGGCGGGATAGACGGGTTAAAATGACCAAGTCAAGGTATGTCTCACAGGTCAGGACGACACATGGACATCCATGAATACAGCCAAACGTGACAGCGTTACTCCCGAAACATGGTGCAAAATCCGATATCAGCATTTAAACACGGCAGAAGGCACAAAAATATGAATAAAACAGTTGGCCTTCCGTCAACTGAATAACTCTGATATCTGTCGTCGACCACAACAGAGCCTGTCTTCTGCAAAGCGGACACTGGGGGGCAGCACAGACACCTGCCCGGAGGTCACGCCACTCCGCCCCGCCGTGCTCAGCTCCTTCACTTCCTCTGCCAGCGAGAAACTTTCTCAGTTTACACATCAACTTGAGTTGAAATAATATCTCAGCGGGAATTTTTGCCATAAAACATAGGTGGGGTGGGCATTAAACTAGAGATACAGGGGGATGAAAACCGTAATGCCATCACAGATAGAAGAAAACTTGTTGGAACAGATGTCGTTAAGGCCTCCGACGAAGTCAGGAAGCAAAATGTTGAGCCTGTTCGGACTCACGTTCTGAGCTGCCTACGTTTCAATGCAGAAAGTGTTGTACGAAAGGCAGATGAGCTCCGGGCGGGAGTCAAAGTCTGGAAGCATGTCATTGTAGCCAGTAGTGAGACTTAGTTGCAGGAGGGGGAGGAAAGTTAGCTTAATATTCTGGGATTCGGCTGTTTTAGTCGAGCTACTGAGCAAACAATGCAAACATGAGGGGCAGCTTTGCAGTCAGGGAAAATGTCACGGCGGTGTCCGGTCAGGACAGACCGGGGAACACGTCCAGGTGAGGATCTTTGAACGGAACTGAGGAATAGGAATGGAATGAACTCGATCATGGGGGCATATTATCAATCACCTAATAGTGCCGGGGATTCAGAGGAACAAATCTGTAGAGTAACATTAGGTTGTGATATTTTAACAGATATTCACTGTGAGCCCCATTCCGTGAAAGGACCAGTGGGATAGTTTCTCAAATTGTTTCCAACCAGAGGGTGCAATACTGGATCTCCTCCTGCGGAATGGAACAAGGCAGGGGACAAAAGTTTGTGCAGGTGACCATTTTGCATCTCTTGGCAGTCCGAGTCTTAAAGAGATGATATTGCCATTAGATTCAAGGTGATTATGGAAAGGGGTAATTATGACCTCGGGTTTAGTTCTAAATTGAATGGTGGCTGACTGATACGGCGGCAGGAGTGATCTGGCAAATGTGGATTCGGACAGTCTGTTTCCTGGCAAAGATGTAGCTGCGAAGTTGGATGCCAAGCGCTGTTTCATGAGAATACTGGGAGGTGTTGGATCACAACCAACAGTGCTGGAAATGTATTTCCTACCGTTGAGCACTGAATTACAGACTTTCCAGGAAGGATTGTGACTGGCAGAAACTGTCAGTCCGAGTCTTAAAGTGAAAGTGACATGGAAGCACACTCCAAATGAGGCCGCAGCAGAGCCTGAAAATTGAATCCTTGCCCGGGAGATGAATGCGAACCTTTCATGAGCTTCCTCACCACCGAGTCCTTGAACAGTCCAGCCTGGTGGTGGCAAAGGTTTCAAGTGGCCCAGCAGGTAGACATTCGGAACCCTGGGCCCGGCGAGGGTTCAGTCATCTGAGTGATGATTCTTACATCGGCCTTCTGTTCAGAGGTCACAGAAGAGAAGGGGGCGAGCAGAGCCGAACCTGGTGCCCCTCTCGAACGTCTTTTTCAACTGCAACGTGACTTTCCAACTCGAGTACTTACTCAACTACAACCTTCTACGTCTCCGTCATCTCATCCCTCTCCGATATCAGAGCAGTTTTATGTTACCCCATCCATCAGCAAAAACCGTCCCCGGCTTCGTGACTCCCCCCTACAGAGCACCACTACCCCCTTCACTTGACACTTATCAGAGCAGATTTATATTACCCCATCCATCCGCTAAAACCTTCCCCGACGCCGTGACTCCCCCCTACTGTGCACCACTACCCCCTTCACTTGTTCCTACTTATCCTACTATTCCTCCCCTCCGTTTCTGTCAGTCTCTCCCTCTCCCCCACTCTCGGTTTGTCCCACCAGGACAGATCCACTGAGATGCTGACACCCGGCAACACAGGAACCTAAAATCAGACCATGAGATATCGGAGCAGAATTAGGCCATCGAGTCTGCTGCGCCATTTCATCATGTCTGATCCAGGTCTCCCTCAGCCACAATTTCCTGCATTTTCACCCTATTCCTTCATACCCTGACTAATCAAGAGTCTTGTCAGCTTATACTAATGTCAGACTCCAAGGCCGACTGCGCAACCTATTCCACAGATTTGCCATACTCTGGTGAATGTTATGTTCCGGTCCAGAGCCCGTATTCCGGTTATTGATCTGGTCTGTGGTCTCCGGACTCCGGGTCTTGTTGCCATCCCTCTTTTCACCCTTGAGCCCAAGTAGTCACACCTGAGGATTATCTTGGCTTGTTGGGACTCAAGGAGGAAATTAGAGATAGAAACATAGGAACATAGAAAACCTACAGCACAATGCAGGCCCTTCGGCCCACAATGTTGTGCCGAACACGTCCCTACCTTAAAACAGTTACTAGTGTAACGTTCTCCTTCGGGTGTAACGAACGCCGAATGAAACGTCGAGATAAACAGCAGTCAATGAAAACCAGTTTGCAGTAAGATTAACCATTTACTGTTCACTCTTCACATTAACATATGGTGAAAACTGTTGATAAACCAATACAAGATTGATACAGTATTTGTTCCTTTCATAATATCACATTTCCATTGTAAATACTTGTAAAAGTGACTATAACTACATTACATTAAGGTGCAGTATACAGGCAGAGTTTACCTACGCCATTGACTACTTTAAATACACTTCAATGCAAACTATCTGCAACTCTTTAACTAACGAAAACATAAACATTATCGACCGTCGTTACTTTTAACAGGATCGGCGTTAACATCTTAGTTCAATATATCGATTATATATTAACTTACAGCGTTGCTTTCACTGTGATTTCTAATGCTTGCAAAACAACTTCTGCACAGGTGTGCCTCGTGGTGAGCGCCCCACCCTCGCGTTAATCTCAAACCGGTATTTTCCCACAAGACGCGGCGAAACCGGATGTGACGTCATCGCATGCCGATATATTTTACAGGCAATGAATATACTTTAAACACTTCTAATTCTAACTAGAAAATTCTAACAAATGAATTACTAAGCGAAAATATTATAAACTAAATAACTGTCATAAAGACAACACAACTAGGCTTACCTATCACCCTCTATTTTTCTAAGCTGCATGTACCTATCCAAAAGTCTCTTAAAAGACCCTATCGTATCCGCCTTCACCACCGTTGCCGGCAGCCCATTCCACGCATTCACCACTCTCGAGCAAAAGACACCACTGCCATCTCCTCTATAATTACTCCCCAGCACTTTGAACCTGTGTCCTCTTCAGGCACCCATTTCAGCGCCGGGAAAAAGCCTCGGACTGTCCACACGATCATTGCCTCTCATCATCTTGTCGTTATACGATGACTCTCTGTCAGGTTATATTGGGAGGAAAATAGACCGAATGTTCAGTTCGCAGGAAGCTGAGTGACGGTCCGGAGATTCAAAAGGGTAAAACCTCCAGGCCTAGTACACCTTCCCCCTGTGGCCAAGCGGCTCAATAACAGGTATGCCAGTTTGTATACTTCTGGTCGGGAGAGACAGGCTAAAATAGCTAAGTGGAGATATGTCTCACAGGTCAGGACGACACATGAACATACATGAATACAGCCAAAAGAGACAGTGTTACTCCATAAACAAGGTGCAAAACGCATTATCAGCATTCAAACACGGCGGAAGGCACAGAAATATGTTTAAAATAGAAAAAAAAAATACCCACGCAGTTTGAAGCCTTGGGTCAACTGAATACCACTGATATCTGCAGTCGACCACAACAGAGCCTGCCTTCTGCCTAGCGAACACTGGGGGTCAGCACAGACTCCTGCCTGGAGGCCATGCCACTCCGCCCCGCCGTGTGCAGCTCCTTCACTTCCCCTGCCAGCGAGCAACTCTCTCAGTTTACACAACAACTTGAGTTGAAATAATATCTCAGCGGGATTTCCTGCCATAAAAGAGGTCATAAAACTAGAGATACGGGGGAATGAAAACCGTAATGCCATCACAGATAGAAGAAAGCTTGTTGGAACAGATGTCGTTAAGGCCTCAGACGAAGTCAGTAAGCAAAATGTTGAGCCAGCTGGGACTCACGTTCTGAGCTGCTTAGGTTTCAATGCAGAAGGTTTTGTAAGAAAGGCAGATGAGCTCAGGGTGGGAATCAAAGTCTGGAAGTATGGCATTGTAGCCAGTAGTGAGACCTGGTTGCAGGAGAGGCAGGACCATTAGCTTAATATTCTGGGATTCGGCTGTTTTCGTCGTGCTAATGAGCAAACAATGCAAACATGAGGGGCGGCTTTGCAGTAAGGGAAAATGTCACGGCGGTGCTCAGTCTCGCTGATGTTATTCAAGCTCGTGATTTGGAGGGACAGAATCAAAAGTGTTATTTTGACACAGAGGGATTACTTGCAGATGTTAAACTGAAAACTAATAGAATGCGGGGTCCTGAAGATAAAATTAATGACTTGCTTAAAAATAAAGAATTGTGTGGGAGTTCAGAAAATAGACTGAGTTTGGAAAACATTGGTGATAAAATAACTCCTAGGAAAGGAGTATGTGAAAGCCTATTCCACACTGGTGAACAAGATAACCACGTGAGAGTTAAGTGGAAAAGAGGCAAAGGTTGACAGAATGCCACTTTAAATAACAGGATCTGGTTTTGAGTGAATTCGACAAAGCATGTAAATAATAAAGACAACAACATGGAAGATTGAATGTTAAGTTTAGAAGTAAAATAGAGGTTAGTATTTGCATAAACTTTTGTAATGTACTGCAGTATAATCACACATGTATTACTTCACATTTTGTAATACACACTTAAGCTAAGATCACAACCCTTGGTATTTGTTGGCTAACAAAGAAAAATAGGCGGTTATTGAATTGGAATCTGATGCTACAGGAATTTATTATGATACAAGATATTAAAGAAAGTGACAATGTAATCGCTGACAGTTTATCTAGATGCTAAGCTGAAGGTATATCTGTATTGTTTTGTAGTTAAACATTTCTGTATCTTTTTGCTAAACTCTGTAATCCTGTAAAACGCTGTACTCGCTAATTTTCTCCTTTGTTGAAAATTCCTAGAAGGATGGGGGTGTTACGAAGGATGAACAGCTCTGATAGGTAGAAGGGTGCAAGGTCGCCCATGTCCCCCTCCCCTGGGAGACATACAAACCGTTACTGTTGCCAGGCTGTTAATGAGAGAGAAAGAGATGGAACAAAACATACTGGGACTGGAACATTTGCTTCAGACAAGGGTGAGATAACACCGGGGGAGAGAGACCATATTATAACTCCTGTAAGACTCACGGCTCCGGAGAAGGCTGTTTACTTGGTACTATTCTGTTCATTAAAATTCCTCAGTGGACAGCCGGAGTGGGCTAGTTTGATGGGCTAAACCATTCAAAACTGATTGACACCTGAGACCCCGTGAATAGGGATAAAAGTGCGGTCTGGGAGACACCCCTCAGAAACACCAGGAGACGCACTAGTGAGCACTGCTTAAGTGCTGGGACCCACGAGTAGGAGTGGGGGCATCGGAAACCGAGCGAAGGATCAGTCAATTTTAACTCACAGTGTTTATAACGAGGCCAGTGGTGTGTCCACCTTTGCCTGGGTGACGAGTCCACCATAGATGAACACCCTAGCCCTAAAGGACAGAACGGTCATACCTGAATGGCCACAACAACATATGGACGGATCAAGAACGTAAAGGACGTTTTGACTAGCTGTCACTGTTTGATCGTTCTCTCTCTCTCTCTCTCTCTCTCACTCTCTCTCTCTCTCTCTCTCTCTCTCTCTCTCTCTCTCTCTCTCTCTCTCTCTCTCTCTCTCTGTCTCTCTCTCTCTCTCTCTCTCTCTCTCTCTCTCTCTCTCTCTCTCTCTCTTTATACTTCCCATGTTAATTCATTATCCCCTAGACATCAAAAGAGCTTGTTTATTATTGATTATTATTATACCCACATTTTTAGATTGAGTACTGCTAAACTGTTCTATCTGTATTGCTGTTATTGATTTGTATTTTGAACTAATAAACACAGTTTTGAAAGTAGTACCAGACTGTAACGGACTCTTCTATCTTTGCTGGTAAGACACCCAGTTACGGGGTACGTAACACAAGTCTCTGTTATAGTTTGGGGTACAACAAATGTACCGACCTCGCCAGCTCTGTGAATGTTTGCCCAGTTTCCTACCTTAACTGCATGAAGTATGCAATCTGCCGTAGAGTTTGCAATTTCCGGAAGACCAGACAAACGATCGCCTGAATTTACGACAAAACTACTCAATTTTAAAGCTGTTTTATTCCAAAACTCAGCTGAATTGCTATTGGACAGACGGACAGGCAGACGGACAAACGTACTTTAGTGATCCAGAAGGAAATTGAGTTTCGGTACAACCGCACCAACCAAGAGTAGTGAAGAAATATAGCAATATAAAACCATAAATAATTAAATAATAATAATTTAAACATGCCAAGTGGAAATTAGTCCAGGACTAGCCTTTTGGCTCAGGGTGTCTGACACTCCGAGAGGAGGAGTTGTAAAGTTTGATGACTTCCTATGCAGCTCAGTGTTACATCTCGGTGGAATGAGTCTCTGGCTGAATGTACTCCTGTGCCTGACCAGTACATTATGGAGTGGATGGGAGTCGTTGTCCAAAATGGCATGCAACTTGCACAGCATCCTGTTTTCAGACACCACCGTCAGAGAGTCCAGTTCCACCCCGACAACGTCACTGGCCTTACGGACGGGGCGTTATCTACAGAGACGGCCATTTAGAGTAAACACATACTTCAGTCCATTCTTCAGCTCTTTTCTGAATTTCCTCTGTGTCAGTGTACAGATACAAGTATTGGTGCACACACTGAGCATTTGCAACATGTGTCCAAATTGTTGTAGAATATACGCTGGGAACTCAAATATCTGTCCTGATAAAAATAGTTTTCCGCTTGCCATTTCAGGGAATGAGCTAAATAGGGAATCCAAAATAAACTGAAGTTGGCTGATATTGCAAACAACAAAGTCATCGATCTTCTGCTGTTTTTAACCTCGGTATCTTTCTGATTTTCGCTGCTGTTCCGAAGCCCTCTGCGGACTCTATTTGGCGCAATTATATGTCTGACGGTTAACCCATTTGATACTAGAATTAAGCCGATTGGTAACAACGGAGTTAAAATGTTATCCAGCAATTCGAATCCTTTCCACACTGATGACGTAGCGTATTCCCTGTGTGAAGGCGCAACGCCACGGGATGTTGTCGATAATGACGTAAGGTTCAATGGCAAAGTAAAACGGTATATTTCTCCCAGAACTCACGAGAGCCACGGTCACCATAACCGCCGTTGCGGTCCTCTCGGTGCAGTATCGTTCCCGCAGCTGTTGACAACATATCGCGATGAAGCGATCGAAGGTAAAACTGACCGTAAACCAAACAGAACAGTCCATCGTTACTACGCGAAATACCAGCGTCAGTGCGCAGACAGGAGTGATGAGCAGGGTTCGGGAATAAATGTAGATATTGTTGGTCTGTTCCACTAAAGCAACAACGATGACCACCAGTAGATCCGCTGTCGCCATTCCAACCAGGTAACGGGTGATGCATTTGGAGAGTCCGCATTTTCCCCGAGAGAGGATCACAATCGCCGTTAAATTAACTACAAGAAATATGAAGAAAAAAAAAACAGGTTTATCGTTCGCTGCAACTGTCTGAATGCCCACGATTCCTTCAATGCAGGAAGTTCTGCTCTTTGGAAGTGAAAAGCAGAAATTCAAAGTGTGGAGGCTCCGTTGATGCACTTTGGCTAGAGTACCGTAAACTTCCCGACAGTTTAGAGAGAGGCGTATAATTTTCACAACTCACCTTCCGATCGCTCCAGTAACCAGGAGCAACGCCAATTCCATAATTAGAGGTGAAACAGCTGAAGGGATTTCATAAATTTTAGAAGATCAGATCTGCGTGTCCAGATTCTACTGGGCGATCTTTTGAAATAAAGGATGCCTATCTGGAAAAGCAAGCGCCTGGAAAGTGGAAAGCAGAAATAAAGTGTGTGTAGTCTCTGCCGGTGCACTCCGGCTGGTGGACGAGAGCGGCAGTGGGTTGGCGACCCTCCACCAGTTTAGAGCGAGGCAGTGAGCCGTCCATCGCTTCCCAAACACAATTCCCATTACTGAAGGTGAAGCATCTGAAGGAATTATTCGTAGAGATACCTTGAGATTTAAAGCATAAGTTGCAATTTACAGACTTGTGGGAAAACAGACCTGCGTGCCGGAAATTGACTGACCGATCACTTGAAAAGGGCGCCATTTTGCGGTAAGGTCGAAGAGTCTGTATTGATGGAGACTCTGATCTGGGAAAACACAGACCAGCGTCGCTTCAGAAAGCCAAGCAAGGTCAAACTATGAAAAGATGGCACCGTCGGACACAACGTAATGTGCAAAAGAAAAGCAAGCATCACATTGAAAAACAAGATATGACTTTTAAAAAAGACTATCAAATGCTTGCATCCGCAATTCTGAAAACCCATTTCAGCGACGGTAGCTGTTGTGCTCAGTGAAAGTCCGAGCAGTGCAGCGAAACAAAAGCAAGAGTGTGTTACCATATATACAGTGGCCAGCTCCGGTATCTTACCAGGGACACCAATCGCAATAAGCCCAGGACAGAAAACACCGGCGATGTAGTAAATTGCTGGATATCCCATATTCCGTCAGAGGCAGCGTTCAGCTATGCGGAACGTTCCGACCTCGTATAGACTGGTGATCGGTTTCACAGAGTTATATGCAAGTGAGAGCAATTCCACTGAGGCAATTAGTCTGGTTATCACGTCAGGCACATTGGGGACAACGAGCCACATAAACAGTGACATTATTGTTTTTTCTCACTCCCATACCATGCTATAAATTCGTATCCCGAAGGGATGTTACAAGTCATTAATTTTTAAACAACAGATAATATGAACGTTGCTAATGTAGTTTCCAAGAAACCTGGCTTCAGCTGCTGTAATCGGGCATTTTCTGATCAGTGTTCTTTCTAACATTGACAAACATCTTGAACAATCAACATCGACAATCCGATTTAAGCTGATTGATTTTGACACATTGGCGAAGCACACTCACATCGGACATTGAGACTGTCCCTCGGAAGGTGAAATGGACTACACTCCATTGAAGGGGAGATAGGATCATTCTTTCTTATTCTCGTTCTAGTAATTTCGAATCATTTGAATGACAAATGTTACAGTGACAGCTGATGACATGAATCACAGTAAAAAATGATGTACGTATGTTGATACAAACATGTAAAATAGATTGACAGTAATATTCCAGAGACAATAGACAATAGGTGCAGAAGTAGTCCATTCGGCCCTTCGATCCTGCACCGCCATTTTGAGATCATGGCTGATCATTTACTATCAATACCCGGTTCCAGCCTTGTCCCCATATCCCTTGATTCCCCTATCCATAAGATACCTATCTAGCTCCCACTTGAAAGCATCCAGAGAACTGGCCTCCACTACCTTCCGAGGCAGTGCATTCCAGACCCCCACAACTCTCTGGGAGAAGAAGATTTTCCTTAACTCTGTCCTAAATGACCTACCCCTTATTCTCAAACTATGCCTTCTGGTACTGGACTCCCCCAGCATCATGACCATATTTCCTGCCTCTATCTTGTCCAATCCCTTAATAATCTTATATGTTTCAATCAGATCCCCTCTCAATCTCCTTAATTCGAGCGTGTACAAGCCCAGTCTCTCTGACCTCTCTGTGTAAGAAAGTCCAGACATCCCAGGAATTAACCTGGTGAATCTACGCTGCACTTCCTCTACAGCCAGGATGTCCTTCCTTAACCCTGGAGACCAAAACTGTACACAATACTCCAGATGTGGTCTCACCAGGGCTCTGTACAAATGCAAGAGGATTTCCTTGCTCTTGTAAGAGCAAGACCTTTCATAATAAAGAAAAAAAAATACGCGCCAACTCATATCTAGTTGCGGCTTGTGGACTGATTGATGACCGTTCCTTTCTGGATTGGTAGAGTGTGCCTGGTTGCTTCTTTGTGTGACAAGTGTAACTGCAGGATTGATGTTAGGTCCGTTATTATTACCTTAAATGTTAATGACTTGGATTTCAAGGTAGAAAACTACATCAGAAAAAAAATCTGGGCAATCCTAGGTTGCTGGCGTTGTTAGACAATAACTCTATTCCAAGCTTGTAGATTGATATTGGATGGCTAGGAAATCGGTTGTAAATGGCAGGTGGAATTTAATGCAGGCTACTGTGACGTTGTCTGCATAGTGAGGAAAGATACAACAGGTAAAGAAGCAAACATTGAATTTTCTGGAATTTAGTGTGTATTATTTAAAAGGGTCCCGGGAATACAGATCGATATTTCACGGGCAGATCGGCACGTGTTGAGCACTTATCATATTGGCCTACAATACGTTCGTGAGGCCGTACGTAGAATATTATGGACTGTTCTGGTCACCTAACTGCTGCTTTGAACTGTCAATAAGCTTTAAAGTTTGCAGCGGTAAATTGAAAGGAAGAGTTCAGAAAATGACAGCAAGACTTAGAGGGACAGGTTGAATAGGTTAATAATTTATTCGCTTGACAGCAGGAAAATGATTGGTGATTTTACAGAAGTATAGAAAATTGTGAGTTGCAGACAGGGTGAATTCCTGGAGATATTCCCCATCATCTGAGTGCATCTACAAGAGTTCATAAGTTTGAGGTGAAAGGTGAATTATACAAAAGGGGTATGTGCTTATTCAACTCAGTGGGTCGAACAAATGTGGAAGAAATTGCCAGCGAAACTAGTAACTAAATCATTTCTGTGAAATTTGTCAGGCGCATGTATGACAGCAGGACGGATTGTGCGGAAACAGGACGGCGTGGGGATCTAGAGGGGCAGAAGGCACTATTTCTCTGTAGTAATAATCAATGACTCCATGAATATCTCCACTCTTCTCAATTTCCATTTCGTCACTACTATAAATATGTGCAAAACTGCGTATGCGTTCAAACTCAAAATTCAATTGCACACCCTACTGCTCTTGCAGTACCCCCTCTTTGCCTGTTGTAGAATTCGTACCGATGTGCAGCCCTCGGTTGTCTCCGGAAGGTCTGACGCCAGTCTCCGTCGTGGAACTGGGATCGACGTGTGGCCCTCGGCTTACTATTCGATATCCTTTGTGGAGCTTGTTTCTGTGCGTGGCCCTCGGCTTGTCTGGGAATATCTCAGCGTGATAACACGCTTTACCTTCTTACACTTTGAATCCTATTTGCAAGGCTCGCTGCATCCGTCTTGAGAATAGTTTTATTCTATTCCCAATTCGTAAACGTCTGTCCTTTGTTGCGACAGCAGATCATTTCAATTTTTATTGCCAACAGCTCCATTATTCAATACATCCGATTAGTTGATAAATATATCAGTATTCATATTACCATATAACCATATAACAATTCCAGCACGGGAACAGGTCATCTGGGCCCTTCTAGTCCATGCCGAACGCTTACTCTCCCCTAGTCCCACCGACCTGCACTCAGCCAATAACCCTACATTCCTATCCTGTTCATATATCTATCCTTTTTTTTAAAGACAAAATCGAACCTGCCTATCCACGTCAACTCTATCTATCCTCCTCATAATCTTAAATACTTCTATCAAGTCCCCCCCCCCCTCAATCTTCTACGCTTCAAAGAATAAAGACCTAAATTGCTCAAGCTTTCTCTCTAACTTAGGTGCTGAAACCCAGGGAACACTCTAGTAAATCTCCTCTGTACTCTCTCTATTTTGTTGACATCTTTCCTATAATTCGGTGACCAGAACTGTACACAATTCTACAAATTTGGCCTCACCACTGCCTTGTACAATTTTAACATTACATTCCAACTCCTATACTCAATGTACTGATTTATAAAGGCCAGCATATCACAAACTTTCTTCACCACCCTATCCACATGAGATTCCACCTTCAGGGAACTATGCACTGTTATTCCCAGATCACTTTGTTCTACTGAATTCCTCAGTGCCCGACCATTTACCATGTATGTCCTATTCAGAATATTCCTACCAGAATGTAGCACCTCACACTTATCAGCATTGAAGTCCATCTGCCATCTTTCAGCCCGCTCTTCTGACAGGTCTAAATCTCTCCGCAAGCTTTGAAAATTTACTTCATTATCCACAATGCCACCTACCTTAGTGTCATTTGCATACTTACTAATCCGATTTACCACCCCATCATCCAGATCAGTAATGTGGCTTAGTTCATTTCTGCGATATTTGCGTTGTTACCAAGGAATCAATTATTATCTGTATGCAATTACTCCTCCGGTGGCGATGATTGCAGTCTTTCAAGTAGCGAATGGAATGAGGTAGAGAACGACAGTGACGGTCGGAGATATATATCTCGGCAAAACAAGTTCTAACTCGCACGGGAACTGTGAGGTGGCGGGGTTTCCCTGCCACTCTGACCGTTGCCCCAGACGCCGGAGCTACTGCCTGGACGGTCTCTGCACTCGCCGAATGAAACAGCATGAAACAGCTTTCCTGTTCCGGATAGCATCGAATCTCCTACTGACTTGCTGAGGATTTGTTTTAAGGTCAGCGGTGCACATTCCATCGTATTCTTGTGGCATGCCATGTGTGGACAGAAAGCAGGATATTTTACCAGGCGAGTCACAGAGCAAGTCTCCACCGTGAATTTCTGCGCCCTGTCGCAACGCAGTTCGAAATTAAATTTCTCAATTTAACCGAGATTCACTGGGCTTCATTCTTCTCGACTGGCCACAAATCCATTTGTCTTGGAGTATTGGAAATTGTTTGTACATACATTTGCTGATTCAAAAGGCATGGACTTTAGAGGGTGTCTGCGAAATGATGGCGTTTCGCAATGCTGAACCGGATGTGCATTGGGCGTCACCACTCCAAGATATTCCTAGTTAACCGCCGGGTCTGCAAGGACAGATTGCCGTGAAAGGTGATTGTTGAGGGAGAAGGTATAGATGCAGGTAAGCCACTTGTAACGACTGCAGGGATCAGTGCCAGAAAGGATGTCAGTAGGGAGGGATAGTGTACACGGCAGTGATGTGGAACGTGATAGCTGCCGAAAGAGACTGGGGGGTGAGGTAGGGAATGAGAAACTTCCTGAGCTCCCGTTCGAGACGGATGAATTTCCGGAGGACGAGATTCTCGTGTTGTGTTCGGTAACGACATGAAGATTCTGTTCTCAGCTCTGACGAGGGATGAAGTTGTGGTTGGAATTTCTCCAGAGAGTGAGGTATAGATATCGAGAAATATTTATTGGTTTCAGGGTGATCATCTCGTTCAGTCAACTGGAAAATCCTGTGTAGCATCAAACACCGAAACCTGCAAAATAATCATGATTGCTATCAGAGGTAAATGCAAGTACAGGAAACTGAGCCAAACTTCAAGCGTTTGAGGATGGTCCGTCTGGACCTTCAGTGAGAGATCTCCACTGGGTGCAGGCTCGAGGGGCCGAATAGTCCACTTCTGCACCTATTGTCTATAATGGAAACCGCCGGAGAACATATGAATGCCGAGCCTACAGCACTTACAGCTTTACAACTATATGATACTCTGAAGTCTAATGCCAGGTATGAAATGGAGATCATTTATGTTAAAATACCCTGTGTACATATACTTAACTAGTGAAGAAAATGTGCTGAATGCTGTGAATGAATGCACAGGTTTTTAGTTGTTTCAGTTGGGCTGTGCGATGACGAAAAGGTAGCATCAGTGCAAATCACTGATCAAAGTGGGATGTAGCTAACCCGTTATGGTTCGGCATTTGCCGAATTCCGGAACACACTCAGTTATTTGTTTGTGTGTTAGCAGTGAGGCCGATGACCAGGCGATGTGAGGGTCGTAGGTGGAGAGGAAGGGGTATCCAAATGTGAGAAGGATG
This sequence comes from Hypanus sabinus, assembly GCF_030144855.1. Taxonomy (NCBI): domain Eukaryota; kingdom Metazoa; phylum Chordata; class Chondrichthyes; order Myliobatiformes; family Dasyatidae; genus Hypanus; species Hypanus sabinus. The sequence continues at coordinate 55,321 of NW_026779396.1, read as the reverse complement.
TTGGGTGAGTCCATCAGAAAGACAATGATGTGTTTACGGTACCCTATGACGCTCATGGACACAGATCAGATGCGTGCCTTGACCACCACAAGCCTGCAGGAAAATCCTGCAACCGCCATGGTGTTGAAGGGGCAGAGCTCGGGTCGTAGGGAGCACAGGATGCTCACACAGAGTCCACACAGGCTAGTTGCTGCCGCGTTAGAATTCACCAGTGCTCACAATGAATATTCCTACTGCTCGACGAGGGCATTGCAGTAGGCGCGTTTGATTCATCTGGTAGCAGGGAGGTCTGAATAGTTAGCTGGCATGCTAACTAGGGAGAATTGTCTAAATGGATATATAATTATATCTTCATTATAGCTTCATGGTAAAATGCAGAGGACATAGAGGAAGGATATTTCTCGGACTAGTGGGCCTGACTAATGATGCCTCAAATATTTGCATCGAAACTATTGTTTTCTGTCTTCTAAGTCAACATACTGGAAGACAATATACAAGACATAGTCTTGCACCTTACAGATGATACCAGTATAGCTGAAATAGTGGACGGTAGTGGAAATAGTGGAGTATTATCGAGATTTTCAATGGAATTTTGTTCAGCTGATTGTGTAGGCTTAATTTGAGATACTGCATTTAGGAAAGTCAATCAAGGTAGAATATCCACTACAAACGACTTGGCTCTGAGGTTTGCTGTAGAACAGAGTGGAAGTCTATAGTTCCCTGAAAGCGGTAGTGCAACGTCAAGTAAGGCTGCACTTGAAATAAGCTGATCAGTTTTAGACGGCCAGTTATAGAGCAAATTGTATTACTCTAGAATAGCACAGGAGGCATTCATCAACACCTTAATAGCACACAGGGAAATCCGATCTGAGAGAAGCTGGACAGCAAGAACATTGTTCGTTGGAGCTGAGCAGAATGACGTGTCAGCTTATGGAAGTTTCTCTGGTATTGCCAGGGTGAATGCACTCAGTCTTCTTTTATTCCCGTAGATGTGTAAAATTCGATTAAAAAATGGCATTTGTCGGCAAAGAACAGTCAGAAAGGGTGTAGCCAAGTACCACAGACCCATAGAACATTACAGCCCGGAAACAGGCCTTTTGGCCCTTCCTGGCTGTCCCGAACCATTTTTCTGACCAGTCCCAGTGACCTGCACGTGGCCCATATCCCTCCATACACCTCTCATCCACGTCCAAGTTTTTCTTAAATGTTAATAACGTTTACAATGCCATCACTTACAATAACAGGTACAATAACATCATTTAAAAGCAGTTCAAGGGATGCATTATTTGGGAAGGTTAGGCACCGAACGCTGACAAATAGATCGAGCTTTGAAGGCACCGCGGTCATCATGGACGGCATGGTCTGATTTCATGCCGTACAACTCCAGCGCATGCAAAATGAGCAAACAGACTTTCATTGTTCCTACAGTCAGATTAAACACAGTCTGCCATTGAATCAGAGACCTGATTTGGGAAGGATTCTTTAGCAAAATCAGGCGGCTGAGTGGCCGGGTGTTTCAGTTTCCTATCCTCTTGCATTCTATGATCAATAATGTAACTGTGCCAGCAGAGTCTGCAACTTTAGGCACGGGCCACCTCCGTTACCGACACTCAGGAGCCATAACAAGTCTCGTTGTAAGTGTTGGACAGCTGAATCCTTTGCACACCTGAAGTCCGGTCGATGATCTTCAGTTCGCGCTGTTGGTTGAGCAGGATCGTTTGATCAGGGTAATTGTGTGTAAGGCTGCACGGATCATTCTGCCAGCACTCCTCAATCGCAGTGAATTCACAGTGTGTAAGTTTACAGGGAACGGGCGGGCAGCTATAGGAGTGCAAAAGGAATCGGCAATAATGTGAATCCAGCAGGGTGTCAGCAGAGGACGTCAAACTCAAACAAAACATGTTCCGCCATCGACAGATTGTTTGTGATTTTTTATCCATTTATCGGTTCTGTGGGCACACGTGACACCAGCGGTTGACCTATGACCCCGTCAACAGAACACCTCCAGGTGACCAGGCAATGTCTGCAGCAACGGCAAATATGAGGACTCTGCGGACAGCCAATCCCCGTAAGGCTGCTGGTTACGTCAAAATCCCAGACTGACTGCTCAGTCTGTGTGCGCGCCAGACCACAGATAGACACGTTCAACATTTCACAAGCTGCTGCCCACTGGCATAAAGACAGGCGCTATGAAACATGTGCACACATTCTGTGTGAACTAAAATATTAAAGGAAGGATGCAATACTGAGGCTTCATAAGTATTTAGTCAGACAACACTCGGAATACTGTGACTGGTGTCGGCAATTCATCTGAGAATGGATGCGATCGCATTGGCGATGGCCGAGATGACTGACGCAAGAGTGATGCCGAATTGAAAGGGTTAACGTATAAGGAGCGTTTGATGACTCTGGGCCCGCACTCGCGGGAGTTCAGGAGATTGCAAATGGATTTAATTGAGATTATAGACTATTGGAAGACCAGGAAAGAGTGGATGCGTGGGGAATAATTCGCACATTGTGGGGTTTGGGAACAGACTGCACGGCCTCAGAATACAAGGACGTTTCTATAGAAGAAAGACGAGGAGATAATTCTGCAGCCAGGAGGTGGTGATTCTTTGGACTTCAATCCCTCAGACAGCTGTTGATGCCATGCCATTCGGTATATGAAACAAAAAAATTACATTTTTTCCTGATTATTAACGAGTTAAAGGTTATGGAGTAAAGGCAGGAGAATGGACGTGAAGGGAACAATAAATGATGGAATGGTGGAATGGCGGAGCTGAGTCCTTGGGCCGAATGGTCTAATTCTGCTCTGATTTCTTATGGTTTTGGTCAGTGACATCTGCTGGCACTGACGCCAATCATTGTGATGAAATCCGTGATGATGATGATTGCTTTATTGTGGGCAGTGTCTTTGAAATTTGGGTAACGCGGCCATGATAAATAACCTTCAGAGATTGCTTGCCTAGTATCATCAGTCACATAACTAGGACTTGTGAGACACAGCTGCTCATGCAATCGTCCAACAGCCGCTGCCGTGGCTTCACGTGACCTTGATCAGGCTGCCAAGCAGGTACGACATGTATCGCAGTAGCGGCCAGCAGGCCAGTGGAGGGAAAGGACGCCTTTCATCTCGCTGGCTCCAGACGAATTCCCAACTACTCACTTATTAAATTTCCCGCATATAATGATTTTTACCATCTCCATCTCAATACTTGTTCATTTTAAACTTAAATATGGAATGTAATGGATTACCGGAACTGTAGCGGTTGCAAACAGAATATTGAAATGAACAATGTTTAACTTTAATATCGAAAACAGCATTCAGCAATTAAATGCATTTCCCGAATAAACGATAATGTTAAGCAATGCCCACGCTGTCGTATCTTCTAGATGCCCAGCCTACTAATCCTCCTCTTCATTGATATGATATCTGTTTTGTAAATGATCCCTGAAAGGAAGATCTGTGAATGAGAGAGAGAATCCCGGATGTCTTCTCAACTCCAAGATGACAGATTGCGGGGTATTCCGCATCGAGTCCTCTGAATTTTAAGCTGAAGGGTGAACAGTCACGGGCTGTGGTACATTTGGCTACGAGTGACGTAGATATGAAGTGTGACGAAGTTCTGCACCATTGGTTCAGAGAGTTAGGGACTACCTTTGAAGAACAGGCCGTCCAGGGTTGTGATCTCAGGATTGCTACCACATGATAGTAGGGACATGCAATACGAAGAATATACAATTTAACACGGGAATAAGAAACTGGTGTAAGCGGCTTGGTCTCTTCGAGGGAAGGTGAGCCCTGTACCTAGGAGAGGGATTGATACTGAACTGGAGGGGGACAAATATCCTGCTGGGGAGAGCTGCTTTGCAGGGGACAGAGTGACAGAGTTAAACGAGAGTGCAAGGGATGGTAATCCGACTGTCAGAAAATATTTAAAAATGGACTGTGGAGGCAGATGATGCTGAGAACTCAAGCATAAATCAAATATTTGAACATGTGCGACTAATGTTCTTTCTCCCTTAATTGTTCACAAGCTCGAAAGTGGCTTGTAGGGCAACGATATCTCTGATCTCCATCGTCCATTTGGGGTTGGCCGTATGGTTGGAACTCATCAGCGCTCCATCAACTGTGCAGGGAATGGGCGTAAAGAGCTTTACCAGAGCCCCTTTGGCCTGTCTTATCCGTTTCATCTGTGGCTGCGGAGACATAGGCTTGGTCTGTGAGGCAAATGTGCATAGCAGCGCATGTTCCAATGCCGGAAATATCGTAGGAAAGGCAGATGAGTTAAAGGCACCTGGAATTAAAATATAATAACGCAGTGATTAGTGAGAGTTGCTTGCAGGAGGGGCAGAAAGTTCTGGCAACTTAATATTCCCTTTCTTTGGACGTGACAGAGCGGGAGGGAGAAACGTGGGAGGGGCGGTGTTGTTAGTCACGGAAAATGTCATCTCACTGCTCAGTCAGCACAGATTGGAAAATTCGTCTAGTGAGGCGCTAACGGTGGAACTGGGGAAGAAGGTGGAGATGGCCACTATAATGGGGCCCTATTACAAATCACGTATCAGTCCTCGGGATTCAGAGGAACACACTCGCAGATAGACTGCAGCAAGCAACATAAAGTTGCTAGAGTGGGCGCATTTAACTTTCCATACATTTACTGAGATCCTCATACACTGCTATCTGTTTATATATTTATTTGCACCGGTTGTTGTTCATTAATCCTGTTCAGAGTTAAGTTTCAATAGATGTTCTCAGGTGTGCCTCTCAAGAAAACTACATTGGTATGCAGAAGTTTGGGCATCTCTGGTTTAAATTTCTGTTGATGTGAATAGCTAAGCGAGTAAAAGATGACCTGATTTTCAAAAGGTGTATAGTTAAAGATGTGATATTTCTTTAATTTTTTAAGCAAGATTATTATTTTATTTTGTTTCAAACTTTGACAGGTTTCAAAATAACAAAAAAACGGAAAAGGGCCAAAGCAAAATTTGTGCATCCTGCATGGTCAGTACTTAGTACCACGCCCTTTGGCAAGTATCACAACTTGCAAACTCTTTCTGTCGCCAGCTAAATGTCTTTCAATTCTTGTTTGGGGGATTTCGCCTGTTTTTCCTTTCAAAAGGCTTCTAGTTCTGTAAGATTCTCGGGTCGTCTTGCATGCACTGTTTTTTTGAGGTATATGCACAAATTTTCGACGATAGGTCGGGAGACTGTGAGGGCCATGGCCAAACCTTCAGCTTGTACCCCGTGAGGTAGTCCATGGTGGATTTTGAAGTGTGCTTCGGATCATTATCCTGTTGTAGAAGCCATCTTCGTCTCAACTTCAGCTTTTTTTCTTTTTTTACTGGCAGTGTGATATTTATTTCCAGAATTTGCTGGGATTAAATTGAATTCATTCTTCCCTCTACCAGGAAAGCGTTCACCGTGCCACTGGCTGCAACACAAGCCCAAAGCATGATCGATCCACCCCGGTGCTTAACAGTTGGAGAGGTGTTCTTTTCATGAAATTCAGTACCCGTTTTTCTCCAAATATACCTTTTCTCATTGCGGCCAAAAACTTATATTTTAACTTTTGCAGTCCACAGGACATGCCAAAATGCATCAGACTTGTTTAGATGCTGCTTCGCAAACTTCCGACTCTGAATTTTTTGGACGCACTGAAAGTTTTCTTCTGATGACTCTTTCATGAAGGTCATACCTGTGCAGCTGTTGCTGCCGCACAGTAGAACAGAGCGCCAACGCACCACAGTCTGCTAAATATTCCTGAAAGGATTGATTTGCATTTTTAGAAATCCTACGAACAGTTTTGTCGGAAAGTTTTCTTGGTCTTCTAGACCTCAACTTGACCTTCGCCATTGTTGTTAACTGCCATTTCTTAATTACATTACGAACTCAAGAAACGGCTACCTGAAAACGCTTTGCTGTCTTCTTATAGCCTTCTCCTGCTTTGGGGGCATTGTTTATTTTAATTTTCAGAGTGCTAGGCAGCTGCGTAGAGGAGCCCATGGCTGATGATTGTTGGGACAAGGTTTGACAAGTCAGGGTATTCATTCAACTTTGAAATTTGTATTACCTGGCCGTTCCTAACGATTGCTTTGAACAAGCCCTAGCCTAACAAGCTAATTAAGGTCTGAGCCTTTGGTAAAAGTTATCTGAGAGCTCAAATCTCTTGGAGTGCGCAAACCTCTGCATGGTGTTCCTTTCCTTATTTACACTCTAAAAATGTAGAAAACAAACATAATACACTACTATCGCTTAAAATGTTGAAAAAATGTTTTATCTTTAACTTTAAGACTTTTGGAGATCAGGTCATCTTCTGGTTACTTAGCTATTCTCAGTTACAGAAATTTTGACTAGGGGTGCCCAAACTTTGACATGCCACTGTTGACATTCCTATGACATTTTCCAACATTCAGCTTGCATCGTTGAATATAGGGGAATGAGTTCACAACCGAACAAAGTTTCGGAAAATTTGAATTCAATTAAACAAATGAATACAACAAAACAATCCGCCCACTTTCTTAGAAAGTTAGTTACATAAGGACAAGAAGTTGTTCATTTCATTTGGTTCACTAGGAAAGAACAGCCGTGGAACCTGTTCCAGGCCAAAGTCAACGTGACGACTTTCACTGCCTGCTGTATACAAGCAGATTATTCAGTTCGTTTCCCATTGGGATTTGAGATCATTGCAGAGCGTGTTAGCGATAACTCCCCCGTAACTGGAGAGAATTCACTGAGAGGCTGAACAACGTCACTGGAGAGCAAGGAACGGGAAACGTAAGTGCTCGACAGCGAACAACTCCGGAACACCTGGAATGAGTTCAATTTAACTGTTTTCAATGCCGCCTGTCAGGTCAGAATTCCATTGGTAATTATGATTCTCACACATTGTCCAGCTTTACTTGTCAGTTTTGATCTCGGAAAACAGTCTGATGGAATGTGTTTCTATATATTGCTCCTCACTGAGTCTCCCTAATTACAAAATTAAATAAAATTACAAAATTGTATAAAATTATTGTAGGGGTCTATATTTCCACTGGAGGATCTTTTGCCCAAACTGTTTAGTTTACAATGAGCATGTTTCACTCGATGGCCTTTAGCCTAATTTTCCCATGATGCAGCGCCATAATAGAACGAGTCCCCGCGTATCTTGGAAGCAGAATTTTAAAATGCGCAGCGGGAGACGCAGCAGATTCCAATAGATTCAACTTTTCAGATGTATTAGCCTGCATAGCTGCCTACACCAATGCATTCCACAGATTCACCGCTCTCTCTCTGGTTAAAGAAATAACTTCGTCCTCTGTGTTTTAATTAGATGTTCTCAATACTGAGATTCAGCACCTTGGTCCTAGCCTCAGTCACAATAGGAAATATTGTCTCCCCATATTCTTAACCTGGACTTTCCACTGTCCGATAGGTTGCAATGTGTTCTTCCCCAATTCTTCCAAACTCCAGCAAGCACAGACCCAGAGCTATTAAATTATCGTCATACATTACGATCCAACTCCTTGCGACACACGACATGACAAACCAGGTCACAGTTCAATGTCATTAAAGCAAAACAGCCCTGGGGTAAAAAAAAAAGAAAGGAATCCCGGATTGCTTAATATTGGAATATAGATTGAATGACTGGGATATTAATAACTCGCACTTGAGTAAGAATTTTGAAGATAAGCATTTTAAAATAAGTGTAACGTATAAAGCGTAAGGTATTTTAATTTGCTTGAGTTCATCTTATTCGACATCCTAACTCTAAAAGAACTGTGTGTAAATCCGCTGTAGCAAGATCCACTTGTATTTACTGTGGAAAATACAGTTCGGCCAGTAGGGAAACTGTACCGAGGTGTTGTAGAATTCGAGTGAAACTGGACCAAGGCAACGTTATATCTCATTTGTTCCGTGATTTTCAACATGTGCTGACGCTAGAAATTAATAGCCAGGCAAAATAAGGGCAATACATCAAACAGCAGCCGGTACAGAAGGCAAACTGAATCAGTAAACAATGAAACACCACTGAAAGATAATTGATGTCCGGATCAGTAGACACGGACAGTTCACTCCAAAGATTATGAAATGCAATCTTCGAGAATGGATCGATGAGTTTTCAGTACTGGATATTATGCTGATTTAATGTGGAAGGTAAAACACATCTTACAGAAGGGAATTAAGCAGACAATTTAATCTACAACAGAGTAAAGTAGTCTTTAAGTTAAAGGAAAGGAAAGACAGACTTGCTGGGAGCAAACGGATTGATTGAGAACTGCAACGTTTTCAGGGAGTTAAACTTTTCAATATGTTCGCAGCGCAGATGTGTCTTTATTTCCAAAAATTAGAGAATTACTTGACTCTTTCATCTGAGCGGTACAAACATCTAAGAAGCTTCAAGACTAAATTAGCGGGGGGATTGCAGAGGAACTTTCATCTGCTGTCTGAATCTGGTCTGGGTCACTCCGTAAATAAATGTATTTGTGCAGCTGCTGAAATTCTGAATCACAGAGCCTCAATTGTGAGCCTGAAAAAAGCCGGATAGACGTTGCCAGGTCGGTGGAAAGGTACCGCATGAGGATGAAGACCAGAGTGGTTGTCGCCCAACAGAGAAAGATACTCTCCGACTCTCCATCTCCGGATCTCGCTGTTTACCGCAATTTCCCCGTCCCTCTGCGAACTCTGCTCGCCGCCAGTATCTGTCCGACGGTCAGAGCATTGAGGGTCAAAATGAGGAAGAAAGGAAGTAGCGGATTCAGCAGGCGGTTTGCCTAATAAAATCCCTCAAACGTTACCGAAAAAGGTAATAGGAGTTTACCGTAACACAGCCAGTTGCCTCTCCAGACCGTCGTTGCAATTTCCTCGGCAGAGAATAGTGATTGCTACAAGGTCAACTGCGGTGAAACAAAGACCGAAGACAAGATCTAACCGCTTTTTGTGTAGATATTCGACCTTGTCCGCCTGAAAAAAACAGCCATGGTTTATTTCTGATGAACTTTGTCACTGGGAGTAAGTACACACCTTTGTTTATGTGAACACCTGAACACGGCACAAAGCGATTAATGGTCGCAAAAGTTCACAAGGTCTCCACACGTTTGCGGCCTACAGCAGTTATGAGCAGAGTCCAAGAATGATAGAGCACAGTGTTAAGTGCCCCGAAAATGGGTGTCTAACCAGCAGAGATAGAAGAATCCGTTGGTGTCTGGTGGTTACTATTTTCAAGTGTTTATTAGTAAAATAAGCAAATCAATATCAATAATGCAAATATATAGATAATACACGTTAGCAATAATAAACCTAAACGTGTGGGAATAATAATAATCGATAATAAACAAGCTCTATCGTTGTCTAGGGGATAATGAATTATCATGGGAAAATATAAAGTTCAGTTCAGTTCATACGTGCTGAAGTAGATGTTGGTTGTTGTGTTGTAATCGTGAGAGAGAGAGAGAGAGAGAGAGAGAGAGAGAGAGAGAGAGAGAGAGAGAGAGAGAGAGAGAGAGAGAGAGAGAGAGAGAGAGAGAGATCTGTAACAGCTGCAGGCAGGCAAACCTTCCTTTACGTTCTTGATCCGTCGTTTCGTTGCGGTCATTCAGGTATGACCCCTCTGTCCTTCAGCTAGACCGTTCTTCTGTGGTAGACTCGTCACTCTGGCATGAGTGGACACACACACACAAGCCGCCACCGGCCCTGCTATAACAGTGTGATTTAAACTGACCGATTTCTATGTTCGGTCTCCGATGTCCCACACCTTCCCGTGGGTCCCAACACTCAATCAGTGCTCAATAGTGTGTCTCCTGGTGTATCTGAGGGGTGACTCCCCAGACCTAACTTTTATCCCTACTCACGGGGTCTCAGATGTCAATCAATTTTTAATGGTTGTGTCCATCAAACCAGCCCACTCCGGCTGTTCACTGAGGAATTTTAATGAACAGAATGGTTTAAGATAAATAACCCTCTCAGAAGCCATAAGTCTTTCAGAAGTCATAATATGGTGAATCAACAAGTCTGACTACCCTGCTATATCTCTCTCTTATCTGTAGCAGATGTCCCAGTTCCAGCATGTTTTCCCTTATGTATCTGCCTCTCATTAGCAGCAAAGCAACAGTAACGGTTTATGATTCTCCCGGCCGGGGGGGGTGGGGGGAGGACATGGGCAACTCTGCACCATTCGGCCCATCAGAGCTGTTCATCCTTCGTAACAACAGGATCAGCTCCTTCGGCCCAATATCTCCTAGCCGATCTACACGGCCAGCTGAGCTGTTTCCATTTGTCTGCATTTGGACATCATCTTGTTAAAACTTTCGCAATCAATATTGGTTTTAAAACATCGATAACCATCCTGTATCACCCATTCCATTGCCAGGTAGTTCCATATACACTCCGCCTTCTGTGTGATAAAATTTCTCTTGGAATCTAACTATATCTTGGCCCTCTGGACATCAACATACCCCCACCCCCCGCTTAGTTCGGTTCCACAAACTTATGGCGATACAAGTGACTCTGCGCCTTGTTTTACACCACTCTGTAAAGTTATCCTTCTTTCTCCGACCTTTAGGAATAAAACACTCTATGTAAGGAACAAAATACAGCCGGACCTCTCTCTCTACCTAAGCCTTTAGAGACCTTGCAGCATCTTTGTCAGTATTGGCTGCACTCTTTTCAGCCCTTGCTAAACGAGGCCACCAAAACTGCGCAGTGCATTATATCCAAAGACGGGGGTAGTGTGATTAATGCGTGGACGGAAATCTATACAAAGATGGTATCAGTATTAAGTGCCAGAGAGTTTTAATGATTTGTCAGAATGTCCTTCTCTTCAACCCGGGATCGCCCATCTGCGCTTCGTTTCAAAAGCCCCGGTTTGTATTCGAATGCAAGGCCGGATTGTGAAACCACGATATTGCCCAACAACATCGCTTCATCTCTCTTCATAGCTGTGCGACCCAACTATTACTCTGATTATTATTACCCAACTATTATTAATCTCGTCTCACTACTATCTGCTGTGTCAGGCTGAGAGGCGTTGACCCCTGACCTGAGCGCAACGGCCCTTCAAACAATTCTTCCTGCATTGAAACGTACGCAGCTCAGAACATGAGTCCCGACAGGCTCGATTTTTTCCTTCTTGAGTTTTTCAGAAGTCCTCACAACATCTGTGCCAACATCCATTCAATTAACTGAAATGGCGTTCTTATTTACATGTGCCTGCAACTCTAGTTTATACCAGCCCTCACCCCTTCTAATGGCAAACCTTACGGCAGGGATATTAGTTCGATTCCAGTTCAGGTGTAAATTCAGAGAGTTGCTCACGGGAGAGGCGCGTCCTCCAGGCAGGCGTCTGTGCTGCCCCCTAGTGTTCGCTCGGCAGAATGCAATCTGCTTTGTGAATAATTGTCGATTGCAATGGCATTCAAAATGCCCGGTGTGCTTCAAGCTGCATAAATGTGTGTGTGTGTGTGTGTCTGTGTGTACATAATGCGTGATTGTACTTATATAAGTTTGTTATCTTTATATTTTATATATATATATATATTATGTGCGTTTCAACCTGAACTCTTCAGCTACATTTTAAACTGAATGTTATTTCTAATTTTGGTCCCACATGCAGATAAATAAGTTTGGAGAACCGGCTCCCTTTTCCTACCGATATCCTGGTGACGATAACGACCGCACACCATCGAGGAATCTCGGTATCGTCCACAGTACCGCTTTTCCGTTCCCCGAACAAAGACAATCCTATCGACACAGCTCGTCAAATTTCACCACTTATTCCCTGCAGAGCCACAGAACCATAGTCAGTGCCAGAGACCTGACCTGTGAGACTTTCCCCTGCTTGGTCATTGGCCCCTCCCTCCTCCCATCCAGAAGTATCCAAAGTGGTCTACCTGTTATTGAGCGGGTTGGCCTCAAGGTGTCTCTGCATTGTTTCTGGCTGTTTATTCCCTTTCACCTTCCTGTCTGTCACCCAGATTCCAGTACCCTACACCGTGGGTGTAAATACCTCTCTATATGTCTTCACTATCTTACCTCAGTTTCCCGAATGATCCCGAGTTCATCCAGTTCGAGTTCCAGCGCTGTTCCGCAGAGTGTCATGGCGAGATGCGTGTGGGTGTCACGGTATGGGGTCGTTTAGAGTCCGGTCGGTGTTGTGTCCATGTCATGGTGAGGGGTGTGTAGGTATCACAGTGGCAGCTGTCTGTCTCGCTCACTACCTATGCTGTCTGGGAAGTGGTTGTTCTCGGTGTTTCGCAATCTATCGCCAAAGTCCTTGATCTACCCCACGGCCCTTCTCTGCCCACTCGGTGAGTTTAAGTCTGTCTTTTTGCCCCTCTTTCAGAGCAGTGAATGTAAATCACCGAACAGAACAAACCCTTCGGCCCACAATGTTGTGATATACCAACTGGCCTAAATCTCTTCTCACTGCACAACAACCATCCCCCTACATTCCCTGCACGTTAACATCCCTGTCAAAGAGGCACATAAACACCTCTCTCCCTGAGTTTGTCAATGAACTTCATGTGACCAGTAAAGCCGCCCCTCAACTTGGAATACTTCCCGCTTCATCACGAATAATGCACCCGAAACCGGGAACGTTGAGCTGACGCTCCTGGCCGCCCTGCAACGGCGTCTCACTAATGTTTACAATATCACAATTCCAGCCGTTGACCCCTATCCTGAGCTCATTGGTCTCTCGTACAAAAATTCCTGCATTGAACTGAAGGCAGCTCTGAACATGTGTCCCTGCAGGCACAATTTTTTTTTTATTTCCTTGAATTTGTCGGTGTTCTGAAAACATCTGTCCTAACGATCACCCAACTATCTGTCATAGCGTTCTTGTTTACATCCCCCTGCAACTTTAGTTTATACCACCACTCTCCCCTTTTAATGGCGAACTTACCCCTGGGATATTAGTTCCAATCTAGTTCAGGTGTAAACTTAAATGATTGCTCAGGGGAGACGAAATGAAGCAGCTGAGCAAGGTAGAGGCGGTCAGGAGTCTGTGCTGCCCCCTATTGTTCACTCGGCAGAAGAAAGCTCAGTTGTGAACAATTCTAGATTGCAGTGGCATGCAAAATACCCAGGGGCTCAAGTGCAGAGATGTGTGAGTGAGTGAGTGAGTGAGTGAGTGAGTGAGTGTGTGTGTGTGTGTGTGTGTGTGTGTGTGTGTGTGTGTGTGTGTGTGTGCGTGTGCGCGCGCGCTGGCTGTTCCCATCCAGAATACGTTTCTCCAGATATTCATAAATTCGCTCTCTAAGATTCTTCTCCATTTGCTTACCCACTACTGATTGAAGACTCACTGGCTTGTAATTCTCAGGACTATCCCTATTGCATTTCTTGAACAAAAATATAGCTGTGCTGTCTTTACGACAGTTATTTAGTTTATAATATTTTCGCTTAGTAATTCATTCGATAGTATTTTCTAGTTAGAATTAGAAGTGTTTGAAGTAAATTCATTGCATGTAAAATATATCGGCATGCGATGACATCACATCCGGTTTCGCCGCGTCTTGTGGGAAAGTACCGGTTTGAAATAAGCGCGAGGGTGGGGGCTCACCACGAGGCACACCTGAGCAGAAGTTGTTTTGCAGGCATGAGAAATCACAGTGAGAGCAACGCTGTAAGTTAATAGATAATCGATATATTGAACTAAGATGTTAATGCCGATCCTGTTAGAAGTAACGACGGTCGATAATGTTTATGCTTTCGTTAGTTAAAGAGTTGCGGATAGTTTGCATGGAAGTGTATTTAAAGTAGTCAATGGAGTAGGTAAACTCTGCCTGTATACTGCACCTTAGTGTAATGTAGTTATAGTCACCTTTGCAAGTATTTACAATTGAAATGTGATATTAAGGAAGGAACAAATACTGTATCAATCTTGTATTGTTTTATCAACAGTTTTCACCATATGTTAATGTGAAGAGTGAACAGTAAATGGTTAATCTTACTGCGATCTGGTTCTCATTGACTGTGGTTTATCTCGACGTTGAATTCGAAGTTATCAGTTACACGCGAAGGAGAACGTTACAATATCATTCGCTGTCCTTCAATTCCCTGGCGTCCAGTGATGACGCACATATCATGTCCAAAAGGGCAGTAATATCTTTGTCCGCTTTCTCTAATTACATGGGGGTATATACCTTCTATCACTGGTGAAAGGTTTATTTTAGTGTTTAACAAATTTCCAACGCATAAATCTTTACATAAGTATGTCCCACTATATCCGCCTTTTTTCGCTGGATGCACGTTCATCAAGGTCTCGCTTGCTGGTGAATACCGAAACAAAGTATCATTAAAGACCTTCAAAGCCTCCTTGCAATCCAGAGATATGTCCCACCCTTTCTCTCGTTACCCTTCTGTTCTTCATGTACCTTAATGCGACTCTCCAAGGCATTCTCATGTCCCTTTCTAATTCTTCTAATTCCTACTACTTTCCTTTCTGGCTACATTGTGACTTTCCAGAGCCTTGTCTGATTATTTCTTCCTGAAACTGAAGTATCTTTCTCTCTTCTTCTTCTTGACGATGTGATCCATATCTCTTGTCAACCAGGGGTTACTTCAGACTCGCTTCCGTTCCTAGCCACGATGAAACAAGCCGACACTGAACCGCAATTAACTTTTCCATCAGCAGCCATTCGTTGTGCATTTCAGGCAGCAAACAATTTTACAAATTGGACTCCATGTGCCTACCTGATAGCACCAATTAACTACATTCCATAGTATCATCTACTATCCAGTGTAAGGTTATATTACATATCGAATAGTTGACCCGCGAGAGGACTGTTAAAGTTTCTGATACTAGACTCTGAATGGACTGTTCTGTCGTTCGCCTGCAGACTTATGGAGAAATTTCTTTCACATCTGAACCTTTTAACCTCAGGAAGTGCCAATGAATATTTGGAAAGTTTAAGTTGCCTGCGACAGGAACCACGTTAATATGACACACTGGCCAAAATCTATCTCCTGATCAGGACCTCGCTGTCTCCGGACTTTTTGTTCTTTTGAGATAGTCTGCGGGGTGTGCGGTCTCCCAAGCGAGTGATTGGTCAGTTTCTGCCTCTGAGTTCTACTCGCAGTCCACCGGTAGACAATCTCTCCGCTGTTTCTTCCCTTTCAGCAGCTGTGTTACTATCACACTCTCTGTGTGATACTCTAATCACAGTCTCCCGATAGACAATCTCTCCGCTGTTTCTTCCCTTTCTGCAGCTGTGTTACTATCACTCTCTCCGTGTGATACTCTACTCACAGTCTACCGATAGACAACCTCTCCGCTGTTTCTTCCCTTTCTGCAGCTGTCTGACTATCACTCTCCCCGTGTGATACTCTACTCACAGTCTCCCGATAGACAATCTCTCCGCTGTTTCTTCCCTTTCTGCAGCTGTGTTACTATCACTCTCTCCGTGTGATACTCTAATCACAGTCTACCGATAGACAACCTCTCCGCTGTTCCTTCCCTTTCTGCAGCTGTGTTACTATCACTCTCTCCGTGTGATAATCTAATCACAGTCTCCCGATAGACCATCTCTCCGCTGTTTCTTCCCTTTCTGCAGCTGTGTTACTATCACTCTCTCCGTGTGATACTCTACTCACAGTCTACCGATAGACAACCTCTCCGCTGTTTCTTCCCTTTCTGCAGCTGTCTGACTATCACTCTCCCCGTGTGATACTCTACTCACAGTCTACCGATAGACAATCTCTCCGCTGTTTCTTCCCTTTCTGCAGCTGTGTTACTATCACTCTCTCCGTGTGATACTCTACTCACAGTCTACCGATAGACAACCTCTCCGCTGTTTCTTCCCTTTCTGCAGCTGTGTTACTATCACTCTCCCCGTGTGATACTCTACTCACAGTCTACCGATAGACAACCTCTCCGCTGTTTCGTCCCTTTCTGCAGCTGTTTTACTATCACTCTCTCCGTGTGATAATCTAATCACAGTCTCCCGATAGACAATCTCTCCGCTGTTTCTTCCCTTTCAGCAGCTGTGTTACTATCACACTCTCCGTGTGATACTCTAATCACAGTCTACCGATAGACAATCTCTCCGCTGTTTCTTCCCTTTCTGCAGCTGTTTTACTATCACTCTCTCCGTGTGTTTCAACGACACTCCCTTTACTCTCTTTTACCCGACTCTGTCAGTTTTGAAACATCTGGACCCGGGTAAGTACAGAAGCTATTCCCGCCCTTCTGTTTGTCAAGTCTCTGTGATAGTTTGGAGTGATTCACACAAAGTAACAATCACGCCAGTTTATTGAGCGTTTCCCGAATTTCCTACCTAAACTGTATAAAGTATGTTACCTTCCTTAATTTTGCAATTTCAGGGTTACCAGGCTGATAGTAGTCTGAATTCATGACCTACTCATTTTGTAAAACTGTTTGATTAGAAATTTCCGCTGAATTGCAATTGTAGCGGGCGTTATCTACATAGATGGTCATTTAATGTAAACACTTACTTCATTCCATTCTTCAGTTCCTTTCCGAATTTCCTCTGTGTCAGTGTGTAGATACTAGTATTGGTGCACATATTCAGAATTTGCAACATGAACCCAAGTTGTTGTAGTGTATATACCGGGGAATTCAAATATCTGTCCTGATACAAATAGTTTTCCGTTTGCTATTTCAAGGAATGACCTGCATAGGGTATCCAAAATAAAATGAATTTAGCTGATACAGCAAACAACAAAATCATCGATTTTCTGCGGTTTTCTCTCTCGGTATCCTGCTGATTTTCACTGCTGTTCCGAAGACCTCTGCGGACTCTATTTGCCACAATGATAGGTCTCACTGTTAACGCATTGAACACCAGAATTAAGCCGATAGGTAGCAACAGTGTTAAAATGCGGTCCAACACTTCGTTTCCTCTCCACACGGGGGCGCACCGCCACGACGTGTTGTCAGTGATGACGTAAGGTTCAACAGCAAAGTTAAACGGGACACATCTCCCGCAGCTCACTATAACAACAGTCACCATGACGACTCTTGCTGTTCTCTCAGTGCAGTATCGTTCCCGAGGATTCCGGTTTATCGCGATGAAACGATCGAAAGTAAAACTGACTGTAAACCAAACAGAACAGTCCCCGGTGACAACGTGAAATACAAGAGCCAGAGGGCATACAGGAGTGAGGAGCAGGGATCTGGAATAAATGCAGATTTTGTTAGTCTGATCCACCAAAGCGAAACGGAGAACCACCATCAGATCCGCTGTCGCCATTCCAGCATGGTAACGGGTGATGCATTTGGAGAGTCCGCATTTTCCCCCGAGATAGGATCACGATCGCCGTTAAATTGACTGTAAGAAGTTTTCAGGAAAAAAAAAGCATCAACACAGAATTATCTTCAGTTGCAACTATCTGAATACCCACCATTCTTCCAACGCTATGCAGGGGTTGTGATGGAAAATAACTGGTTCTTTGAGTCTCAACAGTAGAGGCCTGGACACACACAGTTTTAATAATAAGGGATTTATTTACAAGGGGAAGTCGGGTCAAGACAAGCAACTACAATACACAGGAAGCGGTGTGGGGACAGGGTACGGTTACACAAAGAACAAGGGAAAAACACTACGATAGCTATCCCCCTTGACCTTGGATAGCCGCGGCTCCCTTACCAGGACAAACGATAGACCTTCCCAAACATAAATCAATGCTCTTACCTGCAATGAGGTGGTCTGTAAGAGAGAGCGAGCCAAGGACAAGTCTCACCTTGTATAGCATGGGGCTGGGCGAGATAATCCAATTAAGGTGAACAATAATTTAGGTGTGCATTGATTAGTTGGGAGGGTCCAAATGTTCATGGGCATGTGCTGTGTCCTCCGACCAGCCAGCTGGCAGTGCACCAAATGTTGATTGGCATGTGGTGTGTCCTCCGAACAGCCAGGTGGCAGTGCAACAAATGTTGATTGGCATGTGGTGTGTCCTCCGAACAGCCAGGTGGCAGTGCAGCAAATGTTGATTGGCATGTGGTGTGTCCTCCGAACAGCCAGGTGGCAGTGCACCAAATGTTGATTGGCATGTGGTGAGTCCTCCGACCCGCCAGGTGGCAGTGCACCAAATGTTGATGGGCATGTGGTGTGTCCTCCGACCCGCCAGGTGGCAGTGCACCAAATGGTGATTGGCATGTGGTGTGTCCTCCCACCCGCCAGGTGGCAGTGCACAAAATGGTGATTGGCATGTGGTGTGTCCTCCGAACGCCAGGTGGCAGTGCACCAAATGGTGATTGGCATGTGGTGTGTCCTCCGACCCGCCAGGTGGCAGTGCACCAAATGTTGATTGGCATGTGATGTGTCCTCCGATCCGCCAGGTGGCAGTGCACCAAATGTTGATTGGCATGTGGTGTGTCCTCCGAACAGCCAGGTGGCAGTGCATCTGTCATGTGGCCGGTATCTCTCGATATAGCAGGGTGGAGTTTCATTTTGGAAATAAATAAAAACTGAAATCCATAATGTCCCGGCTTCATCGGTGCACCCCGGCTGGAGGGACAGCAACGTCCCGGAGTTGCCGACCTTCCGACAGTTTGGTGCGGGGCATCTGATTACCACGACGCACGTACCGCTGAACGGTAGATCGCTTCATAATTAACACCATTTCAATTATCAGAGATGGAACAGCGGAAGGGTTAAATTGAAGTGAAATTAATGAGGTCCAAAGCACACGTTACAATTTAGTGCTAATGCAAGAACTGACCTGCGTGTCGATTTTCGACTGGAAGGTCATTTGAAAAAAGCTGCCGATCTGGAAAAAGCGACCACTGTCGCTTCAGAAAGCCGAGCAAGATCAGTCTATGAAGCTGTGGCCATATCGGCAACAACGTATTTGACAAAAGAGAAAAAAAATCACCGTATCGGAAAAATAAGGACACCGAAACTGAGGGTAGCATTCGTGCTGATAAAATTCCGAACAGCGCAGCGAAACAAAAAGCGGGACGAAGGCACCATATATTTAGTGACCAACTCCAGTATCTAACCAGGGACACCGATCGCTACAATTGCAGGATAGAAAATGCTCGGGTTGTAGTAAATCGCTGCCTATTCTATATTCTGTCACAAGCAGCGTTCAGTTGTCCGGAACGCTCCAACTGCTCATATTGACCGGTGATCGGTTTTACAGAGTTATAAGCAACAGAGAGCAATTCCACTGAGGCAATTATTCTGATTATGACGTCAGTCACATTCTGACCCCGGGAGTGTGTGATGGGACGGTGTGGAGGGAGATTCCCCCTGTGTCTGACCCCAGGAGTGTGTGATGGGACGGAGTGGAGGGAGATTCACTCTGTGTCTGACCCCAGGAGTGTGTGATGGGACGGTGTGGAGGGAGATTCCCTCTATGTCTGACCCCGGGAGTGTGTGATGGGACGGTGTGGAGGAAGATTCCCTCTGTGTCTGACCCCGGGAGTGTGTGATGGGACGGTGTGGAGGGAGATTCACTCTGTGTCTGACCCCGGGAGTGTGTGATGGGACGGTGTGGAGGGAGATTCACTCTGTGTCTGACCCCGGGAGTGTGTGATGGGACGGTGTGGAGGGAGATTCACTCGGTGTCTGACCCCGGGAGTGTGTGATGGGACGGTGTGGAGGGAGATTCACTCTGTGTCTGACCCCGGGAGTGTGTGATGGGACGGTGTGGAGGGAGATTCCCTCTGTGTCTGACCCCGGGAGTGTGTGATGGGACGGTGTGGAGGGAGATTCCCTCTGTGTCTGACCCCGTGAGTGTGTGATGGGACGGTGTGGAGGGAGATTCACTCTGTGTCTGACCCCGGGAGTGTGTGATGGGACGGTGTGGAGGGAGATTCACTCTGTGTCTGACCCCGGGAGTGTGTGATGGGACGGTGTGGAGGGAGATTCACTCGGTGTCTGGTCCCGGGAGTGTTTGATGGGACGGTGTGGAGGGAGATTCACTCTGTGCCTGACCCCGGGAGTGTGTGATGGGACGGTGTGGAGGGAGATTCACGGTGTCTGGTCCCGGGAGTGTGTGATGGGACGGTGTGGAGGGAGATTCACTCTGTGCCTGACCCCGGGAGTGTGTGATGGGACGGTGTGGAGGGAGATTCACACTGTGTCTGTCCCCGGGAGTGTGTGATGGGACGGTGTGGAGGGAGATTCACTCTGTGTCTGACCCCGGGAATGTGTGATAGGACGGTGTGGAGGGAGATTCACTCTGTGTCAGACCCCGGGAGAGTGTGATGGGACAGTGTGGAGGGAGATTCACACTGTGTCTGACCCCGGGAGTGTGTGATGGGACGGTGTGGAGGGAGATTCACTCTGTGTTTCACGCCGGTAATCCACCCTCCATCCGTCTGGTTTCGGGACCTCAGTGACTCACGTCTGATATTCTGGAGGATAATAACTGTCTGCGTGGTACAGGAGGGGTATAGTTAGCCATGAACGGGGTTAATTTTAGACGAGATCCTGGGCACCCAGACTCTGCCAGTCTGACCTCCCTCAGCCTGGAGCTGAGACACTACTGTGTCAGTGTGAGGAGCTCCGACCCACTGTTACAGTGCACAGGGTGCGGGGGGCAGCAGAAACCTCAAACAAACTCAAGTCAGACACCAAGGCAGGAATTTACAGCGGTTTATTGATTTCATCATGATAAATGCAAATTAAACAGTATGTGAGCTGCTGACTTGCGGGAGTAAATAAGCTGCTGTAGCGATGTACTACATACAGAGTTAGAGACAACAACACGCAGTCGGTAAATCTGTTCCAGACTAGTTTATTCAAACTTCCTGGTGCTGGCAATTACTCCCTGGGTATTTGTGAGCCGGTGCGCCTGCGCAGAAAGTGGGTGCCACACTGTTCCCGACTCACTCACAGTCACTCACAATTAACTGACCGGCGACAACGGGTGACCGGTAGATTAATCAGTCCCGTTCCTCCCCGTCACTCTGCATCCAATCACACTCCGGGGCCGTGTCCGGGATCGCTGCGGATCTAAGGTCATTGCCGAGGTATTTGTCAATTTAACACCATTATATCGGCCGGACAGCCGAATGCCCCGTCCTCGCTCACAGTCACTCACAATTAACTGACCGGCGACAACGGGTGACCGGTAGATTAATCAGTCCCGTTCCTCCCCGTCACTCTGCATCCAATCACACTCCGGGGCCGTGTCCGGGATCGCTGCGGATCCAGGGTCATTGCCGAGGGATTTGTCAATTTAACACCATTATATCGGCCAGACAGCCGAATGCACCGTCCTCACTCACAGTCACTCACAATTAACTGACCGGCGATAACGGGTGACCGGTAGATTAATCAGTCCCGTTCCTCCCCGTCACTCTGCATCCAATCACACTCCGGGGCCGTGTCCGGGATCGCTGCGGATCCAAGGTCATTGCCGAGGTATTTGTCAATTTAACACCATTATATCGGCCAGACAGCCGAATGTACCGTCCTCACTCACAGTCACTCACAATTAACTGACCGGCGACAACGGGTGACCGGTAGATTAATCAGTCCCGTTCCTCCCCGTCACTCTGCATCCGATCACACTCCGGGGCCGTGTCCGGGATCGCTGCGGATCCAGGGTCATCGCCGAGGTATTTGTCAATTTAACACCATTATATCGGCCAGACAGCCGAATGCACCGTCCTCGCTCACAGTCACTCACAATTAAATGACCGGTAGATTAATCAGTCCCGTTCCTCCCCGTCACTCTGCATCCGATCACACTCCGGGGCCGTGTCCGGGATCGCTGCGGATCCAAGGTCATTGCCGAGGTATTTGTCAATTTAACACCATTATATCGGCCGGACAGCCGAATGCCCCGTCCTCGCTCACAGTCACACAGAATTAACTGACCGGCGACAACGGGTGACCGGTAGATTAATCAGTCCCGTTCCTCCCCGTCACTCTGCATCCAATCACACTCCGGGGCCGTGTCCGGGATCGCTGCGGATCCAGGGTCATCGCCGAGGTATTTGTCAATTTAACACCATTATATCGGCCAGACAGCCGAATGCCCCGTCCTCAGCAGAGGGGGCAAAAGGATTCTCTCCCGGGACACCGGTGTCCCAGACTGAGCCCCGGCCCCCCGGGCTCCTCCCGTCCGGGGAATTCCCCGGGGTGGCACGCGGGAGAGTCTCGGACCCGCACATCCGGCGGAAGTGGCGCCGCCGGACAGCGGGCGGAAATACGTCACGGCGGGAGCGCTTCCGAGATCACCGAGCTCGAGACCGGGGCCGGTTCCGTTAAAACCGTTGGGAATCAGCCCCGGCGCGCGGCCGTTAAAGGTAAGGGCGGGAGTTAAAAGGGAGGGGGAGGGGTAGTTAAAGGGGAGGGGTAGTTAAAGGGGAGGGGGAGGGGTAGTTAAAGGGGAGGGCGGAGTGTTAAAGGGGAGGGGGAGGGGTAGTTAAAGGGGAGGGTGAGGGGTAGTCAAAGGGGAGGGTGTGTTAAAGGGGAGGGTGAGGGGTAGTTAAAGGGGAGGGTGAGGGGTAGTTAAAGGAGAGGTTGAAGGGTAGTTAAAGGGGAGGGTGAGGGGTAGTTAAAGGGGAGGGTGAGGGGTAGTTAAAGGAGAGGTTGAAGGGTAGTTAAAGGGGAGGGTGAGGGGTAGTTAAAGGGGAGGGTGAGGGGTAGTTAAAGGGGAGGGTGAGGGGTAGTTAAAGGAGAGGTTGAAGGGTAGTTAAAGGGGAGGGTGAGGGGTAGTTAAAGGGGAGGGGGAGGGGTAGTTAAAGGGGAGGGGAGGGGTAGTTAAAGGGGAGGGGGAGGGGTAGTTAAAGGGGAAGGGGAGGGGGAGGGGTAGTTAAAGGGGAGGGTGAGGGGTAGTTAAAGGGGAGGGGGGGAATCGGCTCCATCCCGCGGGCGGGGATGTTCACACATTCAGGTCCACACTCTCAGTCCGGGTCTGACTCCCTGTAGAGATCTCAGTTCCTTCATCCCGGTCTCACTGAACCGATTCCCCTCCAGCCTGAAACAGATGGGAGAATGAAGATGGAATAAACAGATCACACAACAGGGTCAGTAACAGGGGACCGGGGTTAATGTTTCAACAACACTCACAGACAAATATCACCAGAAAACCCGCGGATCCGCTGACATTTTATCACATTGAACATTAACACAAACACTCACCAGATCCGCTCCAGACTCGGGAGGGTCAGTATGAGGCGGCGGAGACCGGGGACAGATCCGTCTGTCAGAAAGTTTAATCTCAGGTTCAGCTCCGTCAGTGATGGGTTTGTACTGAGAGCGGAGACAAGATCCTCGGCACCAGAATCTGTGAGACCGACATCCTCCAGCCTGGAGATGAGAGAGAGTGAGGGTGAAGGACACAGAGAGACAGGAGATGGTACAAATCCCCAGTGTTTATCAGTAACACAATTACTGATCACATTAATGTTCAGTGTCAGACACCCAGTGACTGTAAACACAATCTCCCACAGTCTGGTACTTACAACAGTTTCTGTATTTTACACTCCGGGTTCCTCAGAGCCGCAGACACCAGTTTCACTCCTGAATCTCCCAGTTTATTATTACTCAGGTACAGCTCCGTCAGTGATGGTTTTGTACTGA
Organism: Hypanus sabinus; assembly: GCF_030144855.1. NCBI lineage: Eukaryota > Metazoa > Chordata > Chondrichthyes > Myliobatiformes > Dasyatidae > Hypanus > Hypanus sabinus. Next base: position 31,834 of record NW_026779396.1, on the reverse strand, counting down.
GAGCGGAGGCGAGATCCTCGGCCCCAGAATCTGTGAGACCGACATCCCCCAGCCTGGAGATGAGAGAGAGTGAGGGTGAAGGACACAGAGAGACAGGAGACGGTACAAATCCCCAGTGTTTATCAGTAACACAATTACTGATCACATTAATGTTCAGTGTCAGACACCCAGTGACTGTAAACACAATCTCCCGCAGCCTGGAGATGAGAGAGAGTGAGGGTGAAGGACACAGAGAGACAGGAGACGGTACAGATCCCCAGTGTTTATCAGTAACACAATTACTGATCACATTAATGTTCAGTGTCAGACACCCAGTGACTGTAAACACAATCTCCCACGTCTGGTACTTACTCCAGTTTCTGTATTTTACACTCCGGGTTCCTCAGAGCCGCAGACACCAGTTTCACTCCTGAATCTCCCAGTTTATTATCACTCAGGTTCAGATCCGTCAGTGATGGGTTTGTACTGAGAGCGGAGACGAGATCCTCGGCCCCAGAATCTGTGAGACCGACTCTCTCCAGCCTGGAGATGAGAGAGAGTGAGGGTGAAGGACACAGAGAGACAGGAGACGGTACAAATCCCCAGTGTTTATCAGTAACACAATTACTGATCACATTAATGTTCAGTGTCAGACACCCAGTGACTGTAAACACAATCTCCCACAGTCTGGTACTTACCACAGTTTCTGTATTTTACACTCCGGGTTCCTCAGAGCCGCAGACACCAGTTTCACTCCTGAATCCCCCAGTTTATTATCACTCAGGTCCAGCCCCGTCAGTGATGGGTTTGTACTGAGAGCGGAGACGAGATCCTCGGCCCCAGAATCTGTGAGACCGACACGGGTCAGCCTGGAGATGAGAGAGAGTGAGGGTGAAGGACACAGAGAGACAGGAGACGGTACAAATCCCCAGTGTTTATCAGTAACACAATTACTGATCACATTAATGTTCAGTGTCAGACACCGAGTGACTGTAAACACAATCTGCCACAGTCTGGTACTTACCACAGTCTCTGTATTTTACACTCCGGGTTCCTCAGAGCCGCAGACACCAGTTTCACTCCTGAGTCTCCCAGTTTATTACCACTCAGGTTCAGCTCCGTCAAGGATGGTTTTGTACTGAGAACGGAGGCGAGATCCTCGGTCCCAGAATCTGTGAGACCGACTCTCTCCAGCCTGGAGATGAGAGAGAGTGAGGGTGAAGGACACAGAGAGACAGGAGACGGTACAAATCCCCAGTGTTTATCAGTAACACAATTACTGATCACATTAATGTTCAGTGTCAGACACCCAGTGACTGTAAACACAATCTCCCACAGTCTGGTACTTACCACAGTTTCTGTATTTTACACTCCGGGTTCCTCAGAGCCGCAGACACCAGTTTCACTCCTGAATCTCCCAGGTCATTCACCCCAAGTCTAAACACAAACAAACAAATTGATGAACAAAGTGATACAAACCGTGGGTCTGAGGGTAATTCTCTCACGCGGATATTTCAGGAAGCATTAAACCCTTCCGTAAATCACTGATCAGAGTTCCCATCAATGTCAATGTCCCTCACTGCCCAGTTCCACGGTATTCAACCAATGTCAGTCATTTAGTCTGTTGCTGTGACCCTGTGAACTCCACATATTCTGTCTCGTTCTCCGTTGGCTAGAGCAGGGTTACTGACCACAGAGTGTCAGAAGGGGCAGGGATGAAGGTGATATAGCCCCACAGTGAGGAAGCTTTGTAAATTGGGAAATGTCGATGGAAGATGGAGGAAGGGACCCCAACTGAGGGAACGGATGGAAACACACAAGAGGAAAAGGATGGGGGAAGAGTTCCCACAGGAGAAAGTGGGATGGGGAAGAGAGATCCCAAAGGTGGAAGGGGGATGGGGAAAAGAGATCCAACAGGAGGAAGGGGGATGGGGAAGAGAGATCCCACAGGAGGAAGGGGGATTCGGAAGAGAAATCTCAGAGGAGGAAGGGGGATGGGGAAGAGAGTTCCCACAGGAGGAAGGAGGATGGGGAAGAGAGATCCCACAGGAGGAAGGGGATGGGGAAGAGAGATCCCACAGGAGCAAGGGGGCTGGGGAAGAGAGATCTCATTGGGGGATGGGGGAAGAGGGATCCCACAGGAGGAAGGGGAATTAGAAAGAGAGTTCCCATAGGAGAAAGGCGGATGGGGAAGAGAGATCACATATTAGGAAGGAGAATGGGGAAGAGAGATCCAACAGGAGGATGGGGATGTAGAAGAGAGATCCCTCAGGAGGAAGGGGGCTGGGGATGAGAGATCCCACAGGAAGAAGGGGGATGGGGAAGGGAGATCCCACAGGAAGAAGGGGGATGGGGAAGGGAGATCCCACAGGTGGAAGGGGGCTGGGGAAGAGAGATCTCACTGGGGGATGGGGGATGGGGAAGAGAGATCCTACGGGAGGAAGGGGAATGAGAAAGAGAGTTCCCATAGGAGCAAGGCGGATGGAGAAGAGAGATCCCGCAGGAGGAAGAGAGATGGGGAATAGAGATCCCACAGGAGGACGGGGGATGGGGAAGAGAGATCCCACAGGAGGAAGGGGGCTGGGGAAGAGAGATCTCACTGGGGGATGGGGAAGAGAGATCCTACGGGAGGAAGGGGAATGAGAAAGAGAGTTCCCATAGGAGCAAGGCGGATGGAGAAGAGAGATCCCGCAGGAGGAAGAGAGATGGGGAATAGAGATCCCACAGGAGGACGGGGGATGGGGAAGAGAGATCCAACAGGACGGGGGATGGGGAAGAGAGATCCCACAGGAGGATGGGGAATGGGGAAAAGAGATCCCACAGGAGAGAGGGGATGAGGAAATAAGATCCCACAGGAAGAAGTGGGATGGGGAAAAGAGATCCCACAGGAGGAAGGTGGATGGGAAGGGAGATTCCACAAGAGAAAGGAAATGGAGAAGAGAGTTCCCAAATGAGGAAAGGGGATTTGGAAGAGTGATCCCACAGGGTGAAAGAGATGTGGAAGAGAGATCCAACAGGAGGAAGGGGATGGGGAAGAGAGTTCCCACATGAGGAAGGGGGATTGGGAAGAGAAATCTCAGAGGATGAAGGGGGATGGGACAGAGAGTTACCACAGGAGGAAGAGGGAAGCGGCAGAGAGATCCCTCAGGAGAAAGGGGGATGGGGAAGAAATTTCCGGCAGGAGGAAGTGGATGGGGAAGAGATATCCCACAGTAGGAAGCAGAATCAGGAAGAGAGATGCAACAGGAGGAAGGGGGGTGGGGAAGAGAAATCCCACAAGAGGAAGGGGGATTGGGAAGAGAAATCTCAGAGGAGGAAGCGGGCTGGGGAAAAGAGATCTCACTGGGGGATGGGGAAGAGGGATCCTACGGGAGGAAGGGGAATGAGAAAGAGAGTTTCCATAGGAGAAAGGCGGATGGAGAAGAGAGATCCCGCAGGAGGAAGAGAGATGGGGAATAGAGATCCCACAGGAGGAAGGGGGATGGGGAAGAGATATCCCACAGGAGGGAGGCGGATGGGAAGGGAGATCCCACAAGAGAAAGGGAATGGAGAAGAGAGTTCCCAAATGAGGAAAGGGGATGTGGAAGAGTGATCCCACAGGGTGAAAGAGATGGGGAAGAGAGATCCCACAGGTGGAAGTGGGATGCGGCAGAGAGATCCCAGTCGGAAGCGGAATCAGCAAGAGAGATCCCACAGGGTGAAAGAGATGGGGAAGAGAGATCCCACAGGAGGAAGGGGGATGGGGAAGAGAGATCCCACAGGAGGAAGGGGGATGTGGAAGAGTGATCCCACAGGGTGAAAGAGATGGGGAAGAGAGATCCCACAGGAGGAAGGGGGATGGGGAAGAGATATCCCAGTCGGAAGCGGAATCAGCAAGAGAGATCCCACAGGAGCAAGTTGGGAAGAGAGATCCCACAGGAGGATGGGGGATGGGGAAAAGAGATCCCACAGGAGGATGTGGGATGGGGAAAAGAGATCCCACAGGAGGAAGCAGAATCAGGAAGAGAGATCCAACAGGAGGATGGGGAAGAGAGTTCCCACATGAGGAAGGGGGATTGGGAAAATATATCTCAGAGGAGGAAGAGAGATGGGGAAGAGAGATCCCGCAGGAGGAAGAGAGATGGGGAAAATAGATCCCACAGGAAGAAGGGGGATGGGGAAGAGATATCCCACAGGAGGGAGGGGATGAGGAAATGAGATCCCGCAGGAAGAAGTGGGATGGGGAAAAGAGAACCCACAGGAAGAAGGCAGTTGGGAAGGAAGATCCCACAAGAGAAAGGGAATGGAGAAGAGAGTTCCCAAATGAGGAAAGGGGATGTGGAAGAGTGATCCCACAGGGTGAAAGAGATGGGGAAGAGAGATCCCACAGGTGGAAGGGGGATGGGGAAGAGATATCCCACGGGAGGAACGGGGATGGGGAAAACAGATCCTACAGGAGGGAGGGGGATGGGGAAAGAGATCCCACAGGAGGATGGGGGATGGGGAAAAGAGATCACACAGGAGGAAGGGGGATGGGGAAGAGAGATCCCTCAGGAGGAAGGGGGCTGGGGAAGAGAGATCCCACAGGAGGAAGGGGGATGGGGAATTTCAACATGCAGGTGAACTGGGAGAAACAGTTTGGTGCTGTACCCCAGGATGGGGAGTTTGTAGAGTGCCTACGGGATGCATTCTTGGAACAGCTTGTACGAGAGCCGACCAGGGACAAGGCTATTCTGGATTTAGTCTTGTGTAATGAACAGGATTTGATCAGCGATCTTGAAGTAAAGGAGCCATTGGGAGGTAGTGACCATAACATGATCTGTTTTTATCTGCAGTTTGAGAATGATAAGGGCAGCTTGGAGGTGTCAGTGTTGCAGTTGAACAAAGGAGACTATGGAGCCATGAGGGAGGAGCTGGCCAAAGTTGACTGGACGGATATCCCAGCAGAAAAGTCAGTGGAACAGCAATGGCAGGTATTCTTGGGAATAATGCACTAGGTGCAAAATCAGTTCATCCCCCAGTGAAGGAAGGATTCAAAGGGGGGAAAGGGGCCACAGTGGTTGACAAAGGAAGTCTGAGACTGCATAGCATTAAAAAAAAAGAAGTATGACAGAGCTAAGGTGAGTGGGAGGACAGATGATTGGGAAGTTTTTAAGGAACAACAGAACTTAACTAAAAAGGCAATACGGGGAGAAAAATTAGGTACGAATGCAAGCTAGCCAGGAATATAAAGGAAGATAACAAAAGCTTTCATAGGTATGTGAAGAGAAAGAAGATAGTTAAGAACAATGTTGGGCCCTTGAAGAATGAATTTGGTTAAATTGTTATGGGAAACAGAGAAATGGCAGAAGAATTTAATGAATACTTTAGATCTGTTTTCACTAAGGAAGGCAGAAGCAATTTCCCAGATGTATGGATGGGCCAAGGACATAGGGTAATAGAGGAAATGAAACAGATTGACATTAGGAAGGAAACGGTGATGAGTAGACTGATGGGACTGAAGGTTGACAAATCCCCAGGTCCAGATGGTCTGCCTCATAGGGTACTAAAGGAGGTGGCTCTGGAAACTGCAGATGCATTGGTAATCATTTTCCAAAGTTCCTTAGATTCAGGATCAGTTGCTGAGGATTGGAGAATGGCTGATGTTATCCCACTTTTTAAGAAAAGAGCGAGGGAGTAAACAGAGAACTATCGACCTTTCAGCCTGACATCGGTGGTGGGGAAGATGCTAGAGTCCATTAGTAAGGATGAAATAGTGGCATATCTAGATAGCAGTGATAGGATTGGGCCGAGCCAGCATGGATTCACCAAGGGTAAATCATGCATGACTAATCTGTTGGAGTTTTTCGAGGATGTAACCAGGAAGTTAGACGGGTGAGATCCAGTGGATGTAGTGTACCTCGATTTTCAGAAGGCATTTGATAAGGTCCCACATAGGAGTTTGGCGGGTAAAATCAAAGCTCAGGGCATCGGGGGGAAGACATTGACATGGATAGAAAACTAGTTGGCAGATAGAAAGCAAAGGGTAACAGTGAATGGGTGTTTCTCGGAATGGCAGGTGGTGACTAGTGGGGTGCCACAGGGCTCGGTATTGGGACCACAACTGTTTACAATTTACATCAATGATTTAGATGAAGGCATTGAGAATAACATCAGCAAATTTGCTGATGATACTAAGCTGGGTGGCAGTGTGACATGCGATGAGGATGTTAGGAGAATTCAGGGTGACTTGGATAGGCTGGGTGAGTGGGCAGATACTTGGCAGATGACGTTTAATGTGAATAAGTGTGAGGTTATACACTTTGGGAGTAAGATCAGGAAGGCAGATTATTATCTGAACGGTGTAGAGTTAGGTAAGGGAGAAATACAAAATCTAGGAGTCCATGTTCATCAGTCACTGAAGGTGAATGAGCAAGTACAGCAGGCAGTGAAGAAGGCTAATGGAATGTTGGCCTTTATTACAAAGGGAATTGAGTACAAGAGCAAGGATATCTGCTTGCATTTGTACAGAGCCCTGGTGAGACCACACCTGGAGTATTGTGTACAGTTTTGGTCTCCAGGGTTAAGGAAGGACATCCTGGCAGTAGAGGAAGTGCAGCTTAGATTCACGAGGTTAATTCCTGGGATGTCTGGACTGTCTTACGCAGAGAGGTTTGAGAGACTGGGCTTGTACACACTGGAATTAAGGAGATTGAGAGGGGATCTGATTGAAATATATAAGATTATTAAGGGATTGGACAAGATAGAGGCAGGAAATATTTTCCTGATGTTGGGAGAGTCCAGTACCAGAGGACATGGTTTGAGAATAAGGGGTAGGTCATTTAGGACAGAGTTAAGGAAAAACTTCTCCCAGAGAGTTGTGGGGGTCTGGAATGCACTGCCTCGGAAGGTAGTGGAGGCCAATTCTCTGGATGCTTTCAAGAAGGAGCTAAATAGGTATCTTATGGGTAGGGGAATCAAGGGATAAGGGGACAAGGCAGGAACCGGGTATTGAAAGTAGCTGCTCAGCCATGATCTCAAAATGGGGGTGCAGGCTCGAAGGGCCGAATGGTCTACTTCTGCACCTATTGTCTGTTGTCCTACAGGTGGAAAGGGGATGGGGAAGAGAGATCCCACAGGAGTAAGTGGGAATGGGATGAAATTTCCGGCTGGAAGAAGGGGATGGGGAAGAGTGATCCCACAGTAGGAAGCAGAATCAGGAAGAGAGATCCAACAGGAGGTAGGGGGATGGGAACGAGATACCATAGGAGGAAGGGGATCTGGAAGACAATTCCCATAGAAGGGAGGGAGATGGGGAAGAGAGATCCCACAAGAGGAAGGAGAATGGGAAAGAGAGATCCCACTGGAGACAGGGGAATGGGGAAGAGAGATCCCACAGGAGGAAGATGGATGGGGAATAGAGATCCCTCAGGAGTAAGTGGGACGGGGAAGAAATTTCCGGCTGGAGGAAATGGATGGGGAAGAGTGATCCCACAGGAAGAGGCAGAATCAGGAAGAGAGATCCAACAGGAGGTAGGGGGATGGGAAAGAGAGATACCACAGGAGGAAGGGGATCCGGAAGAGAATTCCCACAGATGCAGAAGGAGAATGGGAAAGAGAGATCCTACAGAAGGAGAATGGGAAAGAGAGATCCCACAGGAGGAAGGGGGCAGGGGAAGAGTGATCCCACAGGGAGATGGGGGATGGGAAGAGGGATCCCACAGGAGGAAGGGGGCGGGGGAAGAGGGATCCCACAGGATGAAGGGGGATGGCGAAAGGAGATCCCAAAGGAGGAAGGGGGACTGGGAAAACTGATTCCACAGCAGGAAGGGTTATGGGGAAGAAACATCCCACAGGAGGGAGAGGATGAGATAATGAGATCCCGCAGGAGTAAGTGGGATGGGGAAAAGAGATCCCACAGCAGTTGGGGGTATAGGGAAGAGAGTTCCCACATGAGAAATGGGGATAGGAAAGAGAGATCCTACGGGAGGAAGGGAAATGGAAAGGAGAGATCCCACAGGAGGAAGAGGAAGGGGAAGAGAGATCCCACAGGAGGAAGAGGAAGGGGAAGAGAGATCCCACAGGAAGAAGAGGAAGGGAAAGAGACAACCCACAGGAGGAAAGAGAAAAGGGAAGAGAGATCCCAAATGAGGAACGTGGCTGGGCAGGAGAGATACCACATCGTGAAGTGGGATGGGGAAGAGAGATCCCACAGGAGGAAGGGGGATGGGGAAAAGAGATCCCACTGCAGGAAGGGGATGGGGAAGAGAGATCCGACAGGAGGAAGGGAATGGGAAGGTGAGATCCCACAGGAGCAAATGGATGGGGAAAAAGAGATCCCACAGGAGGTAGGGGGATGGGGAATTTCAACATGCAGTTGAACTGGGATAAACAGTTTGGTGCTGGACCCCAGGATGGGGAGTTTGTAGTGTGCGTACGGGTTGCATTCTTGGAACAGCTTGTATGAGAGCCGACCAGGGACAAGGCTACTCTGGATTTAGTCTTGTGTAATGAACCCGATTTGATAAGCGATCTTGAAGTAAAGGAGCCATTAGGAGGTAGAGACCATAACATGATCTGTTTTTATCTGCAGTTTAAGAAGGATAAGGGCAGCTCGGAGGTGTCAGTGTTGCAGTTGAACAGGGGAAACAATGGAGCCATGAGGGAGGAGCTGGCCAAAGTTGACTGGACGGATATCCCAGCAGAAAAGACCATGGAACAGCAATGACAGGTATACTTGGGAATAATGCACAAGGTGCAAAATCAGTTCATCCCCAGAGAAGGAAGGATTCAAAGGGGGGAAAGGGGCCACAGTGGTTGACAAAGGAAGTCTGAGACTGCATAGCATTAAAAAAAGGAAGTTTGACAGAGCTAAGGTGAGTGGGAGGACAGATGATTGGGAAGTTTTTAAGGAACACCAGAACCTGACTAAAAAGGCAATACGGGGAGAAAAAATGAGGTACGGATGCAAGCTAGCGAGGAATATAAAGGAAGATAGCAAAAGCTTTTTTAGGTATGTGAAGAGAAAGAAGACAGTTAAGAACAATGTTGGGCCCTTGACGAATGAATTGGGTGAAATTGTCATGGGAAACAGAAATATGGCAGAAGAATTTAATGAGTACTTTAGATCTGTTTTCACTAAGGAAGACACAAGCAATCTCCCAGATGTATGGATGGGCCAAGGACATAGGGTAATAGAGGAAATGAAACAGATTGACATGAGGAAGGAAACGGTGATGAGTAGACTGATGGGACTGAAGGCTGACAAATCCCCAGGTCCAGATGGTTTGTATCCTAGGGTACTAAAGGAGGTGGCCCTGGAAATTGCGGATGCATTGGTAATCATTTTCCAATGTTCCTTAGATTCAGGATCCGTTCCTGAGGATTGGAGAATGGCTAATGTTATCCCACTTTTTAAGAAAGGAGAAAGGGAGAAAACAGAGAACTATCGACCTGTCAGCCTGACATCAGTAATGAGGAAGATGCTAGAGTCCATTATTAAAGATGAAATAGTGGCATATCTAGGTAGCATTGATAGGATTGGGCCGAGCCAGCATGGATTTACCAAGGGTAAATTTCCCAAATAATCTGTTTGAGTTTTTCGAGGATGTAACCAGGAAGTTAGACGGATGAGATCCAGTGGATGTAGTGTACCTCGACTTTCAGAAGGCATTTGATAAGGTCCCACGTAGGTAATTGGTGGGTAAAATCAAAGCTCAGGGCATCGGGGGGAAGACATTGACACGGATAGATAACTGGTTGGCAGATAGAAAGCAAAGGGGAGCGGTGAATGGGTGTTTCTCGGAATGGCAGGTGGTGACTAGTGGGGTGCCACAGGGCTCGGTATTGGGACCACAACTGTTTACAATTTACATCAATGATTTAAATGAAGGCATTGAGAATAACATCAGCAAATTTGCTGATGATACTAAGCTGGGTGGCAGTGTGACATGTGATGAGGATGTTAGGAGAATTCAGGTTGACTTGGATAGGCTGAGTGAGTGGGCAGATACTTGGCAGATGACGTTTAATGTGAATAAGTGTGAGGTTATCCACTTTGGGAGTAAGAACAGGAAGGCAGATTATTATCTGAACGGTGCAGAGTTAGGTACGGCAGAAATACAAAATCTAGGAGTCCATGTTCATCGGTCACTGAAGGTGAATGAGCAAGTGCAGCAGGCAGTGAAGAAGGCTAATGGAATGTTGGCCTTTATTACAAAGGGAATTGAGTACAAGGGAAATCCTCTTGCATTTGTACAGAGCCCTGGTGAGACCACACCTGGAGTATAGTGTACAGTTTTGGTCTCCAGGGTTAAGGAAGGACATCCTGGCTGTAGAGGAAGTGCAGCGTAGATTCATGAGGTTAATTTCTGGGATGTCTGGACTGTCTTACGCAGAGAGATTAGAGAGACTGGGCTTGTACACACTGGAATTAAGGAGATTGAGAGGGGATCTGATTGAAATATATATGATTATTAAGGGATTGGACAAGATAGAGGCAGGAAATATTTTCCTGATGTTGGGAGAGTCCAGTACCAGAGGGCATGGTTTGAGAATAAGGGGTAGGTCATTTAGGACAGAGTTAAGGAAAAACTTCTCCCAGAGAGTTGTGGGGGTCTGGAATGCACTGCCTCGGAAGGTAGTGGAGGCCAATTCTCTGGATGCTTTCAAGAAGGAGCTAGATAGGTATCTTATGGATAGGGGAATCAAGGAATACGGGGACAAGGCAGGAACCGACTATTGATAGTAGATGCTCAGCCATGATCTCAAAATGGCGGTGCAGGCTCGCAGGGCCGAATGGTCTACTTCTGCACCTATTGTCTGTTGTCTATTGTCCCACTGGAGGAAGGGGGATGGGGAAGAGACAACCCACAGGTGGAAGATGGATGGGGAAGAGAGATCCCTCAGGAGTAAGTGGCATGGGGAAAAAATTTCCGGCAGGAGGAAGTGGATGGGGAAGAGTGATCCTACAGAAGGAAGCAGAATGAGGATGAGAGATTCAACAGGAGGTAGAGGGATGGGAAAGAGAGATACCACAGGGGGGAGGGGATCTGGAAGAGAGATCACACAGGAGGATGTGGGATGGGGAACAGAGATCGCACAGGAGGACGGGGGATGGGGAAGAAATTTCCGGCAGCAGGAAGTGGATGGGGATTATGGATCCCAAAGTAGGAAGTAGAATCAGGAAGAGAGATCCAACAGGAGGTAGGGGGATGGGAAAGAGAGGTACCATAGGAGGAAGGGGATCCGGAAGAGAATTCCCACAGAAGGAAGTGAGATGGGGAAGAGAGATCCCACAAAAGGAAGGAGAATGGGAAAGAGAGATCCCACTGGATCTAGGGGGATGGGAAAGAGAGATTCCACAGGACGAAAGAGATGGGGATGAGAGATCCCACAGGCAGAAGGAGAAAGGGGAAGAGATATCCCGCAGGAGGAAGGAGATCGCGAAAAGAGATCCCTCAGGAGGAAGGTGAATGGGGAAGTGAGATCCCACAGGAGGAAGCAGGATGTGGAAAAGTGATCCCGCAGTAGGAAATTAGATGGAGAAAAGAGATACCGCAGTTATGGGGGGATTTGGAAGAGAGTTCCCACAGGTGGAAAGGGAGTGGGGAAGAGAGATCCCACAGGAAGAAGGGGGATGGGGAAGAGAGATCCCACAGGAGGAAGGGGGATGGGGAAGAGACATCCCACAGCACTTGGGGGTATGGGGAAGAGAGATCCCACAGGAAGAAGTGGGATGGGGAAGACAGATCCCACAGCACTTGGGGGTATGGGGAAGAGAGATCCCACAGGAAGAAGTGGGATGGGGAACAGAGTTCCCACAGGTTGAAGGGGGGATAGAAAAAAGAGATCCTATGGGAGACAGGGGATGGGAAGGAGTGACCCCACAGGAGGAAGGCGGATGGTGAAGGGAGATCCAACAGGATGAAGAGGGATGGGGAAGAGAGATCCCACAGGAGGAAGGGGGATGGGTAAAAGAATTCCTACAGGAGGAAGGGAGATGGGAAAGAGAGATCCCACTGGATCTAGGGGGATGGGAAAGAGAGATTCCACAGGACGAAAGAGATGGGGATGAGAGATCCCACAGGCAGAAGGAGAAAGGGGAAGAGATATCCCGCAGGAGGAAGGAGATCGCGAAAAGAGATCCCTCAGGAGGAAGGTGAATGGGGAAGTGAGATCCCACAGGAGGAAGCAGGATGTGGAAAAGTGATCCCGCAGTAGGAAATTAGATGGAGAAAAGAGATACCGCAGTTATGGGGGGATTTGGAAGAGAGTTCCCACAGGTGGAAGGGGAGTGGGGAAGAGAGATCCCACAGGAAGAAGGGGGATGGGGAAGAGAGATCCCACAGGAGGAAGGGGGATGGGGAAGAGACATCCCACAGCACTTGGGGGTATGGGGAAGAGAGATCCCACAGGAAGAAGTGGGATGGGGAAGACAGATCCCACAGCACTTGGGGGTATGGGGAAGAGAGATCCCACAGGAAGAAGTGGGATGGGGAACAGAGTTCCCACAGGTTGAAGGGGGGATAGAAAAAAGAGATCCTATGGGAGACAGGGGATGGGAAGGAGTGACCCCACAGGAGGAAGGCGGATGGTGAAGGGAGATCCAACAGGATGAAGAGGGATGGGGAAGAGAGATCCCACAGGAGGAAGGGGGATGGGTAAAAGAATTCCTACAGGAGGAAGGGAGATGGGGAAGAGAGATCCCACAGGAGGAAGGGGGATGGGTAAAGCAGATCCAACACGAGGAAGGGGGATGGGGGAGAGATCCCACAGGAGGAAGGGGATGGGTTATCGACATCCAAGCGGAGAAAGGGGATGGGGATGAGAGATCCCTCATGAAGAAGAGTGATAGGGATGAGAGATCCCACTGTAAGTGGGATGAGGAAAGAGATCCGACAGGAGGAAGGGGATGGGAAGAGAGATACCACAGGAGGAAAGGGATCCGGAAGAGAGATCACACAGGAGGAAGGGGGATGGGGAAGTGAGATCCCACAGGAAGAAGGTGGATGGGGAAGAGAGATCCCACAGGAGGAAGTGGATGGGGAAGAGAGATCCCACAGGAGGAAGGGGGATGGGGAAGAGAGATCCCACAGGAGGAAGGGGGATAGGGAAGAGATATCCCTCAGGAGGAAGGGGGATGGGGAAGAGATATCCCACAGGAGGAAGGGGGATGGGGAAGAGAGATCCCACAGGAGGAAGGGGGATGGGTAAAGCAGATCCAACATGAGGAAGGGGGATGGGGGAGAGATCCCACAGGAGGAAGGGGGATGGGGAAGTGAGATCCCACAGGAGTAATGGGGATGGGGAAGAGAGATCCTACGGGAGAAAGGGAATGGGGAGAGATCCCACAGGAGGAAGGGGATGGGTTATCGAGATCCAAGCGGAGAAAGGGGATGGGGATGAGAGATCCCTCATGAAGAAGAGTGATAGGGATGAGAGATCCCACTGTAAGTGGGATGAGGAAAGAGATCCGACAGGAGGAAGGGGATGGGAAGAGAGATACCACAGGAGGAAAGGGATCCGGAAGAGAGATCACACAGGAGGAAGGGGGATGGGGAAGTGAGATCCCACAGGAGTAATGGGGATGGGGAAGAGAGATCCTACGGGAGAAAGGGAATGGGGAGAGATCCCACAGGAGGAAGGCGGATGGTGAAGGGAGATTCAACGGGAGGAAGAGGGATGGGGAAGAGAGATCCCAAAGGAGGAAGGGGGATGGGGAAAAGAATTCCTTCAGGAGGAAGGGGAATGGGGAAGAGAGATCCAACAGGAGGAAGGGGGATGGGGAAGAGAGATCCCGCATGAGAAAGGGGGATGGGGAGGCGAAATCCCACAGGAGGAAGGGGATGGGTTATCGAGATCCAAGAGGAGAAAGGGGATGGGGAAGAGAGAACCCTCATGAAGAAGAGTGATGGGGATGAGAGATCCCACAGGCGGATGGGAATGGGGAAGAGAGATCCCACAGTAAGGGGGATGAGGAAAATTATCCGACAGGAGGAAGGGGATAGGGAAGAGAGATACCGCAGGAGGAAAGGGATCGGGAAGAGAGATCACACAGGAGGAAGTCGGATGGGAAAGAGAGATCCTATAGGAGGAAGGTTGATGGGGAAAGTGATCCGACCGGAGGAAGGGGATGCGGAAGAAAGATACCACAGGAGTAAAGGGATAGGGAAGAGATATCCCACAGGAAGAAGGTGGATAGGGAAGAGAGATTCCACAAGAGGAAGGGGGATGGGGAAGAGAGATCTAACAGGAAGAAGGTGGATGGGGAAGAGAGATCCTACACGAGGAAGGGGAATGGGGAAGAGAGATCCCACAGGAGGAAGGGGGATGGGGAAGAGATATCCCACAGGAGGCCGGGGATGGGGAAGAGAGATCCCATAGGAGGACGGGGCATGGGGAAGAGAGATCCTACACGAGGAAGGGTGATGGGGAAGAGATATCCCACAGGAGGAAGGGGGATGGGGAAGAGAGATCCCACAGGAAGAAGTGGGATGGGGAAGAGAGATCCTACACGAGGAAGGGGGATGGGGAAGAGATATCCCACAGGAGGAAGGGGATGGGGAAGAGAGATCCCACAGGAGGAAGGGGGATGGGGAAGAGAGATCCCACAGGAGGAAGGGGGATGGGGAAGAGAGATCCCACAGGAAGAAGACAGATGGGGAAGAGAGATCCCACAGGAAGAAGGGGGATGGGGAAGAGATATCCCACAGGAGGAAGGGGGATGGGGAAGAGATATCCCACAGCACTTGGGGGTATGGGGAAGAGAGATCCCACAGGAAGAAGGTGGATGGGGAAGAGAGATCCTATAGGAGGAAGGTTGATGGGGAAAGTGATCCGACCGGAGGAAGGGGATGCGGAAGAAAGATACCACAGGAGTAAAGGGATAGGGAAGAGATATCCCACAGGAAGAAGGTGGATAGGGAAGAGAGATTCCACAAGAGGAAGGGGGATGGGGAAGAGAGATCTAACAGGAAGAAGGTGGATGGGGAAGAGAGATCTAACAGGAAGAAGGTGGATGGGGAAGAGAGATCCTACACGAGGAAGGGGAATGGGGAAGAGAGATCCCACAGGAGGAAGGGGGATGGGGAAGAGATATCCCACAGGAGGCCGGGGATGGGGAAGAGAGATCCCATAGGAGGACGGGGCATGGGGAAGAGAGATCCTACACGAGGAAGGGTGATGGGGAAGAGATATCCCACAGGAGGAAGGGGGATGGGGAAGAGAGATCCCACAGGAAGAAGTGAGATGGGGAAGAGAGATCCTACACGAGGAAGGGGGATGGGCAAGAGATATCCCACAGGAGGAAGGGGATGGGGAAGAGAGATCCCACAGGAGGAAGGGGGATGGGGAAGAGAGATCCCACAGGAGGAAGGGGGATGGGGAAGAGAGATCCCACAGGAAGAAGACAGATGGGGAAGAGAGATCCCACAGGAAGAAGGGGGATGGGGAAGAGATATCCCACAGGAGGAAGGGGGTATGGGGAAGAGAGATCCCACAGGAAGAAGGTGGATGGGGAAGAGAGATCCTACACGAGGAAGGGGAATGGGGAAGAGAGATCCCACAGGAGGAAGGGGGATGGGGAAGAGAGATCCCACAGGAAGAAGGGGGATGGGGAAGAGATATCCCACAGGAGGAAGTGGATGGGGAAGAGAGATCCCACAGGAGGAAGGGGGATGGGGAAGAGAGATCCCACAGGAGGAAGGGGGATAGGGAAGAGATATCCCTCAGGAGGAAGGGGGATGGGGAAGAGATATCCCACAGGAGGAAGGGGGATGGGGAAGAGAGATCCCACAGGAGGAAGGGGGATGGGTAAAGCAGATCCAACACGAGGAAGGGGGATGGGGGAGAGATCCCACAGGAGGAAGGGGATGGGTTATCGACATCCAAGCGGAGAAAGGGGATGGGGATGAGAGATCCCTCATGAAGAAGAGTGATAGGCATGAGAGATCCCACAGTAAGGGGGATGAGGAAAGAGATCCGACAGGAGGAAGGGGATGGGAAGAGAGATACCACAGGAGGAAAGGGATCCGGAAGAGTGATCCCACAGGAAGAAGGTGGATGGGGAAGAGAGATCCCACAGGAGGAAGTGGATGGGGAAGAGAGATCCCACAGGAGGAAGGGGGATGGGGAAGAGAGATCCCACAGGAGGAAGGGGGATAGGGAAGAGATATCCCACAGGAGGAAGGGGGATGGGGAAGAGATATCCCACAGGAGGAAGGGGGATGGGGAAGAGAGATCCCACAGGAGGAAGGGGGATGGGTAAAGCAGATCCAACACGAGGAAGGGGGATGGGGGAGAGATCCCACAGGAGGAAGGGGGATGGGGAAGTGAGATCCCACAGGAGTAATGGGGATGGGGAAGAGAGATCCTACGGGAGAAAGGGAATGGGGAGAGATCCCACAGGAGGAAGGGGATGGGTTATCGACATCCAAGCGGAGAAAGGGGATGGGGATGAGAGATCCCTCATGAAGAAGAGTGATAGGGATGAGAGATCCCACTGTAAGTGGGTTGAGGAAAGAGATCGGACAGGAGGAAGGGGATGGGAAGAGAGATACCACAGGAGGAAAGGGATCCGGAAGAGAGATCACACAGGAGGAAGGGGGATGGGGAAGTGAGATCCCACAGGAGTAATGGGGATGGGGAAGAGAGATCCTACGGGAGAAAGGGAATGGGGAGAGATCCCACAGGAGGAAGGCGGATGGTGAAGGGAGATTCAACGGGAGGAAGAGGGATGGGGAAGAGAGATCCCAAAGGAGGAAGGGGGATGGGGAAAAGAATTCCTTCAGGAGGAAGGGGAATGGGGAAGAGAGATCCAACAGGAGGAAGGGGGATGGGGAAGAGAGATCCCGCATGAGAAAGGGGGACAAGGAAGAGAGATCCCACAGGAGGAAGGGGAATGATAAGAGAGATCCCAAAGGAGGATGGGGGATGGGGAAGAGAGATCCCACAGGAGGAAGTGGGATGGGTAATGGAGATCCCACAAGAGGAAGGGGGATGGGGAGGCGAAATCCCACAGGAGGAAGGGGATGGGTTATCGAGATCCAGGAGGAGAAAGGGGATGGGGAAGAGAGAACCCTCATGAAGAAGAGTGATGGGGATGAGAGATCCCACAGGCGGATGGGAATGGGGAAGAGAGATCCCACAGTAAGGGGGATGAGGAAAATGATCCGACAGGAGGAAGGGGATAGGGAAGAGAGATACCGCAGGAGGAAAGGGATCGGGAAGAGAGATCACACAGGAGGAAGTCGGATGGGAAAGAGAGATCCTATAGGAGGAAGGGTGATGGGGAAAGTGATCCGACCGGAGGAAGGGGATGCGAAAGAAAGATACCACAGGAGTAAAGGGATAGGGAAGAGATATCCCACAGGAAGAAGGTGGATGGGGAAGAGAGATTCCACAAGAGGAAGGGGGATGGGGAAGAGAGATCTAACAGGAAGAAGGTGGATGGGGAAGAGAGATCCTACACGAGGAAGGGGAATGGGGAAGAGAGATCCCACAGGAGGAAGGGGGATGGGGAAGAGATATCCCACAGGAGGCCGGGGATGGGGAAGAGAGATCCCACAGGAGGACGGGGCATGGGGAAGAGAGATCCTACACGAGGAAGGGTGATGGGGAAGAGATCTCCCACAGGAGGAAGGGGGATGGGGAAGAGAGATCCCACAGGAAGAAGTGGGATGGGGAAGAGAGATCCTACACGAGGAAGGGGGATGGGGAAGAGATATCCCACAGGAGGAAGGGGATGGGGAAGAGAGATCCCACAGGAGGATGGGGGATGGGGAAGAGAGATCCCACAGGAGGAAGGGGGATGGGGAAGAGAGATCCCACAGGAAGAAGACAGATGGGGAAGAGAGATCCCACAGGAAGAAGGGGGATGGGGAAGAGATATCCCACAGGAGGAAGGGGGATGGGGAAGAGAGATCCCACAGGAAGAAGGGGGATGGGGAAGAGATATCCCACAGCACTTGGGGGTATGGGGAAGAGAGATCCCACAGGAAGAAGGTGGATGGGGAAGAGAGATCCTACACGAGGAAGGGGAATGGGGAAGAGAGATCCCACAGGAGGAAGGGGGATGGGGAAGAGAGATCCCACAGGAAGAAGGGGGATGGGGAAGAGATATCCCACAGCACTTGGGGGTATGGGGAAGAGAGATCCCACAGGAAGAAGGTGGATGGGGAAGAGAGATCCCACAGGAGGAAGGGGGATGGGGAAGAGATATCCCACAGGAGGAAGTGGATGGGGAAGAGAGATCCCACAGGAGGAAGGGGGATGGGGAAGAGAGATCCCACAGGAGGAAGGGGGATAGGGAAGAGATATCCCTCAGGAGGAAGGGGGATGGGGAAGAGATATCCCACAGGAGGAAGGGGGATGGGGAAGAGAGATCCCACAGGAAGAAGGGGGATGCGGTAGAGATATCCCACAGGAGGAAGGGGGATGGGGAAGAGAGATCCCACAGGAAGAAGGTGGATGGGGAAGATATATCCCACAGCACTTGGGGGTATGGGGAAGAGAGATCCCACAGGAAGAAGTGGGATGGGGAACAGTTCCCACAGGTTGATGGGGGGATACAAGAGAGAGATCCTATGGGAGAAAGTGGATTGGACGGAGTGACCCCACAGGAGGAAGGCGGAAGGTGAAGGGAGATTCAACGGGAGGAAGAGGGATGGGGAAGAGAGATCCCAAAGGAGGAAGGGGGATGGGGAAAAGAATTCCTTCAGGAGGAAGGGGAATGGGGAAGAGAGATCCCACAGGAGGACGGGGGATGGGGAAGAAATTTCCGGCAGGAGGAAGTGGATGGGGAATATGGATCCCACAGTAGGTAGCAGATTCAGGAAGAGAGATCCAACAGGATGTAGGGGGATGGGAAAGAGAGGTACCACAGGAGGAAGGGGATCCGGAAGAGAATTCCCACAGAAGGAATTGAGATGGGGAAGAGAGATCCCACTGGAGGAAGGAGATCGTGAAAAGAGATCCCTCAGGAGGAAGGTGAATGGGGAAGTGAGATCCCACAGTAGGAAGGCGGATGGTGAAGTGAGATCCAACAGGAGGAAGGGGGATGGGGAAGAGAGATCCTATAGGAGGAAGGGGGATGGGGAAAATGGTCGCTTGGGAGGAAGGGGGATGGGTAAAGGAGGTCCTACACGAGGAAGGAGGATGGGGAAGAGAGATCCCACAGAAAGACTGGGGATGGGGAAGAGATATCCCACAGGATGAAGGAGAATGGGAAAAAGAGATCCCACTGGAGGTAGGGGGATGGGAAAGAGAGATCCCACAGGACGAGAGATGGGGATGAGAGATCCCACAGGCAGAAGGTGAAAGGGGAAGTGATATCCCACAGGAGGAAGGAGATCGCGAAAAGAGATCCCTCATGAGGAAGGTGAATGGGGAAGTGAGATCCCACTGGAGAAAGGTGGATGGTGAAGTGAGATACAACAGGAGGAAGAGGGATGGGGAAGAGAGATCCTATAGGAGGAAGGGGGATGGGGAAATGATCGCTTGGGAGGAAGGGGGATGAGTAATGGAGATCCTACACGAGGAAGAGGGATGGGGAACAGAGTTCCCTCAGGTTGTAGGGGGATAGAAAGAGAGATCACACTCGAGGAAGGGGGATAGGAAAAAGTGATCCTACGGGTGGAATGGGAATGGGAAGGAGAGATCCCACAGGAGGAAGGCGGATGGGGATGGGAGATCCCACAGGAAGAAGGGGGATGGGGAAGAGATATCCCACAGGAGGAAGGGGGATGGGGAAGAGAGATCCCACAGGAAGAAGGGGGATGGGGAAGAGATATCCCACAGCACTTGGGGGTATGGGGAAGAGAGATCCCACAGGAAGAAGCTGGATGGGGAAGAGAGATCCTACACGAGGAAGGGGAATGGGGAAGAGAGATCCCACAGGAGGAAGGGGGATGGGGAAGAGAGATCCCACAGGAAGAAGGGGGATGGGGAAGAGATATCCCACAGCACTTGGGGGTATGGGGAAGAGAGATCCCACAGGAAGAAGGTGGATGGGGAAGAGAGATCCCACAGGAGGAAGGGGGATGGGGAAGAGATATCCCACAGGAGGAAGTGGATGGGGAAGAGAGATCCCACAGGAGGAAGGGGGATGGGGAAGAGAGATCCCACAGGAGGAAGGGGGATAGGGAAGAGATATCCCTCAGGAGGAAGGGGGATGGGGAAGAGATATCCCACAGGAGGAAGGGGGATGGGGAAGAGAGATCCCACAGGAAGAAGGGGGATGCGGTAGAGATATCCCACAGGAGGAAGGGGGATGGGGAAGAGAGATCCCACAGGAAGAAGGTGGATGGGGAAGATATATCCCACAGCACTTGGGGGTATGGGGAAGAGAGATCCCACAGGAAGAAGTGGGATGGGGAACAGTTCCCACAGGTTGATGGGGGGATACAAGAGAGAGATCCTATGGGAGAAAGTGGATTGGACGGAGTGACCCCACAGGAGGAAGGCGGAAGGTGAAGGGAGATTCAACGGGAGGAAGAGGGATGGGGAAGAGAGATCCCAAAGGAGGAAGGGGGATGGGGAAAAGAATTCCTTCAGGAGGAAGGGGAATGGGGAAGAGAGATCCCACAGGAGGACGGGGGATGGGGAAGAAATTTCCGGCAGGAGGAAGTGGATGGGGAATATGGATCCCACAGTAGGTAGCAGATTCAGGAAGAGAGATCCAACAGGATGTAGGGGGATGGGAAAGAGAGGTACCACAGGAGGAAGGGGATCCGGAAGAGAATTCCCACAGAAGGAATTGAGATGGGGAAGAGAGATCCCACTGGAGGAAGGAGATCGTGAAAAGAGATCCCTCAGGAGGAAGGTGAATGGGGAAGTGAGATCCCACAGTAGGAAGGCGGATGGTGAAGTGAGATCCAACAGGAGGAAGGGGGATGGGGAAGAGAGATCCTATAGGAGGAAGGGGGATGGGGAAAATGGTCGCTTGGGAGGAAGGGGGATGGGTAAAGGAGGTCCTACACGAGGAAGGAGGATGGGGAAGAGAGATCCCACAGAAAGACTGGGGATGGGGAAGAGATATCCCACAGGATGAAGGAGAATGGGAAAAAGAGATCCCACTGGAGGTAGGGGGATGGGAAAGAGAGATCCCACAGGACGAGAGATGGGGATGAGAGATCCCACAGGCAGAAGGTGAAAGGGGAAGTGATATCCCACAGGAGGAAGGAGATCGCGAAAAGAGATCCCTCATGAGGAAGGTGAATGGGGAAGTGAGATCCCACTGGAGAAAGGTGGATGGTGAAGTGAGATACAACAGGAGGAAGAGGGATGGGGAAGAGAGATCCTATAGGAGGAAGGGGGATGGGGAAATGATCGCTTGGGAGGAAGGGGGATGAGTAATGGAGATCCTACACGAGGAAGAGGGATGGGGAACAGAGTTCCCTCAGGTTGTAGGGGGATAGAAAGAGAGATCACACTCGAGGAAGGGGGATAGGAAAAAGTGATCCTACGGGTGGAATGGGAATGGGAAGGAGAGATCCCACAGGAGGAAGGCGGATGGGGATGGGAGATCCCACAGTAGGAAGGGGCTGGGGAAGAGAAATCCCACAGACGGAAGTGGGATGGGGAAGACAGTTCCCACAGGAGGAATTGGGATGGGGAACAGAGTTCCCACACGTCGAAGGGGGATAGAAAAGAGAGATCCTACGGGAGAAAGGGGATGGGAAGGAGTGACCCCACAGGAGGAAGGCGGATGGTGAAGGGAGATCCAACAGGAGGAAGAGGGATGGGTAAGAGAGATCCCACAGGAGGAAGGGGGTGGGTAAAGGAGATCCCACACGAGGAAGGGGAATGGGGAAGAGAGATCCCACAGGAGGAAGTTGATGGGTTATCGAGATCCAAGAGGAGAAAGGGGATGGGGAAGAGAGATACCACAGGAGGAAAGGGATCCGGAAGAGAGATCACACAGGAGGAAGAGGGATGGGGAAGAGATATCCCACAGGAGGAAGGGGGATGGGGAAGAGAGATCCCACAGTATGTGGTTGAGGAAAGAAATCCAACAGTAGGAAGGGGATGGGGAAGAGATATCCCACAGGAGGGGGGATGGGGAAGAGAGATCCCACAGGACGAAGGGGAATGCGAAGAGAGAGATCCCACAGGAGGTCGGGGGATACAAGAGAGAGATCCTACGGGAGAAAGGGAATGGGAAGGAGAGATCCCACAGGAGGAAGGCGGATGGTGAAGGGAGATTCAACGGGAGGAAGAGGGATGGGGAAGAGAGATCCAACAGGAGGAAGGGGGATGGGGAAGAGAGATCCCGCATGAGGAAGGGGTACAAGGAATAGAGATCCCACAGGAGGAAGGGGAATGGGAAGAGAGATCCCAAAGGAGGATGGGGGATGGGGAAGAGAGATCCCACAGGAGGAAGGGGGATGGGTAAAGGAGATCCCACACGAGGAGGGGGATGGGGAGGCGAAATCCCACAGGAGGAAGGGGATGAGTTATCGAGATCCAAGAGGAGAAAGGGGATGTGGAAGAGAGATCCCTCATGAAGAAGATGGGGAAGAGAGATCCTATAGGAGGATGGGGGATGGGGAAGAGAGATCCCACAGGAGGAAGGGGGATGGGAAGAGAGATCCCAAAGGAGGATGGGGGATGGGGAAGAGAGATCCCACAGGAGGAAGGGGGATGGGTAAAGGAGATCGCACACGAGGAGGGGGATGGGGAGGCGAAATCCCACAGGAGGAAGGGGATGAGTTATCGAGATCCAAGAGGAGAAAGGAGATGGGGAAGAGAGATGCCTCATGAAGAAGAGGGATGGGGAAGAGAGATCCTATAGGAGGAAGGGGGATGGGGAAAATGATCGCTTGGGAGGAAGTGGGATGGGTAATGGAGATCCTACACGAGGAAGGGGGATGGTGAAGGGAGTTCCCTCAGGTTGTAGGGGGATAGAAAGAGAGATCACACTCGAGGAAGGGGGATAGGAAAAAGTGATCCTACGGGTGGAATGGGAATGGGAAGGAGAGATCCCTCATGAAGAAGAGTGATGGGGATGAGAGATCCCACAGTAAGGGGGATGAGGAAAGAGATCTGACAGGAGGAAGGGGATGGGGAAGAGAGATACCACAGGAGGAAAGGGAACCGGATCACACAGGAGGAAGGGGGATGGGGAAGAGAGATCCCACAGTAAGTGGGATGAGGAAAGAGATCCGATAGGAGGAAGGGGATGGGGAAGAGAGATACTACAGGAGGAAATGGATCCGGAAGAGAGATCACAAAGGAAGAAGGGGGATGGGGAAAAGATATCCCACAGGAGGAAGGGGGATGGGGAGAGAGATCCCACAGGAGGAAGGGGGATGGGGAAGGGATATCCCACAGGAGGTAGGATGGGGAAGAGAGATCCCACAGGACGATGGGGAATGGGAAGAGAGATCCCACAGGAGGACGGGGGATACAAGAGAGAGATCCTACGGGAGAAAGTGAATGGGAAGGAGAGATCCCACAGGAGGAAGGCGGATGGTGAAGGGAGATTCAACGGGAGGAAGAGGGATGGGGAAGAGAGATCCCAAAGGAGGAAGTTGGATGGGGAAAATAATTCCTTCAGGAGGAAGGGGAATGGGGAAGAGAGATCCAACAGGAGGAAGGGGGATGGGGAAGAGAGATCCCGCATGAGGAAGGGGGACAAGGAAGAGAGATCCCACACGAGGAAGGGGGATGTTTAAAAGAGATCCCACACGAGGAAGGTGGATGGGGAAGAGAGATCCTACAGGAAGAAGGTGGATGGGGAAGAGAGATCCCACAGGAAGTAGGGGAATGGGGAAGAGAGATCCTACAGGAAGAAGGGGGATGGGTAAGAGAGATCCTACAGGAAGAAGGTGGATGGGGAAGAGAGATCCCACAGGAAGAAGGGGGATGGGGAAGAGAGATCCCACAGGAAGAAGGGGGATGGGGAAGAGAGATCCCACAGGAAAAAGGTAGATGGGGAAGAGAGATCCCACAAGAGGAAGGGGGATGGGGAAGAGAGATCCTACAGGAAGAAGGGGATGGGAAAGAGAGATCCCACAGGAGGAAGGGGATGGGGAAGAGAGATCCCATAGGAAGAAGTTGGATGGGGAAGAGAGATCCCATAGGAAGAAGGGGGATGGGGAGGAGAGATCCCACAGTAGGAAGCGGGATTGGGAAGAGAGATCCCACAGGAGGAATGGGGATGGGGAAGAGAGATCCCACAGGAGGGATGGGGAAGAGAGATCCCACTAGGGGGAAGGGGGATGGGGAGAGAGATCCCACCGGAGGACGGGGGGATAGAAGAGGGAGATCCTACGGGAGAAAGGAAATGGGAAGGAGAGATCCCAATGGAGGAAGGCGGATGGTGAAGGGAGATCCAATGGGAGGAAGAGGGATGGGGAAGAGAGATCCCACAGGTGGAAGGGGGATGGGGAAAAGAATTCCTACACGAGGAAGGGAGATGGGAAGAGAGATCCCACAGGAGGAAGGGGATGGGGAAGAGAGATCCCACAGGAGGAAGGGGATGGGGAAGAGAGATCCCGTAGGAAGAAGGTGGATGGGGAAGAGAGATCCCACAGGAAGAAGGGGGATGGGGAGGAGAGATCCCACAGGAGGAAAGAGGATGGGGAAGAGAGATCCCACAGGAGGAATGGGGATGGGAAGAGAGAGATCCCACAGGAGGAAGGCGGATGGTGAAGGGAGATTCAACAGGAGGAAGAGGGATGGGGAAGAGAGATCCCAAAGGAGGAAGGGGGATGGGGAAAAGAATTCCTTCAGGAGGAAGGGGAATGGGGAAGAGAGATCCAACAGGAGGAAGGGGGATGGGGAAGAGAGATCCCACAGAAGGAAGGTATATGGGGAAGACAGTTCCCACAGGAGGAAGTGGGATGGGGAAGAGAGATCCTATAGGAGGAAGGGGGATGGGGAAAATGATCGCTTGGGAGGAAGTGGGATGGGTAATGGAGATCCTACACGAGGAAGGGGGATGGGGAACATTGTTCCGTCAGGTTGTAGGGGGATAGAAAGAGAGATCACACTCGAGGAAGGGGGATAGGAAAAAGTGATCCTACGGGTGGAATGGGAATGGGAAGGAGAGATCCCACAGGAGGAAGGCGGATGGGGATGGGAGATCCCACAGTAAGGGGGATGAGGAAAGAGATCTGACAGGAGGAAGGGGATGGGGAAGAGAGATACCACAGGAGGAAAGGGAACCGGAAGAGAGATCACAAAGGAAGAAGGGGGATGGGGAAAAGATATCCCACAGGAGGAAGGGGGATGGGGAGAGAGATCCCACAGGAGGAAGGGGGATGGGGAAGGGATATCCCACAGGAGGCAGGATGGGGAAGAGAGATCCCACAGGACGATGGGGAATGGGAAGAGAGATCCCACAGGAGGACGGGGGATACAAGAGAGAGATCCTATGGGAGAAAGTGAATGGGAAGGAGAGATCCCACAGGAGGAAGGCGGATGGTGAAGGGAGATTCAACGGGAGGAAGAGGGATGGGGAAGAGAGATCCCAAAGGAGGAAGTTGGATGGGGAAAATAATTCCTTCAGGAGGAAGGGGAATGGGGACGAGAGATCCAACAGGAGGAAGGGGGATGGGGAAGAGAGATCCCGCATGAGGAAGGGGGACAAGGAAGAGAGATCCCACAGGAGGAAGGGGGATGTTTAAAAGAGATCCCACACGAGGAAGGGGGATGGGGAAGAGAGATCCTACAGGAAGAAGGTGGATGGGGAAGAGAGATCCCACAGGAAGAAGGGGGATGGGGAAGAGAGATCCCACAGGAAGAAGGGGGATGGGGGAAGAGAGATCCCACAGGAAAAAGGTAGATGGGGAAGAGTGATCCCACAAGAGGAAGGGGGATGGGAAGAGAGATCCCACAGGAAGAAGGTGGATGGGAAGAGAGATCCTACAGGAAGAAGGGGATGGGAAAGAGAGATCCCACAGGAGGAAGGGGGATGGGGAAGAGAGATCCCATAGGAAGAAGTTTGATGGGGAAGAGAGATCCCATAGGAAGAAGTGGGATGTGGAGGAGAGATCCCACAGTAGGAAGCGGGATTGGGAAGAGAGATACCACAGGAGGAAAGGGGATGGGGAAGAGAGATCCCACAGGAGGGATGGGAAGAGAGATCCCACTAGGGGGAAGGGGGATGGGTAGAGAGATCCCACCGGAGGACGGGGGGATAGAAGAGGGAGATCCTACGGGAGAAAGGAAATGGGAAGGAGAGATCCCAATGGAGGAAGGCGGATGGTGAAGGGAGATCCAATGGGAGGAAGAGGGATGGGGAAGAGAGATCCCACAGGTGGAAGGGGGATGGGGAAAAGAATTCCTACACGAGGAAGGGAGATGGGAAGAGAGATCCCACAGAAGGAAGGGGATGGGGAAGAGAGATCCCACAGGAGGAAGGGGATGGGGAGAGAGATCCCGTAGGAAGAAGGTGGATGGGGAAGAGAGATCCCACAGGAAGAAGGGGGATGGGGAGGAGAGATCCCACAGGAGGAAAGAGGATGGGGAAGAGAGATCCCACAGGAGGAATGGGGATGGGAAGAGAGAGATCCCACAGGAGGAAGGCGGATGGTGAAGGGAGATTCAACGGAGGAAGAGGGATGGGGAAGAGAGATCCCAAAGGAGGAAGGGGGATGGGGAAAAGAATTCCTTCAGGAGGAAGGGGAATGGGGAGAGAGATCCAACAGGAGGAAGGGGGATGGGAAGAGAGATCCCACAGAAGGAAGGTATATGGGGAAGACAGTTCCCACAGGAGGAAGTGGGATGGGGAACAGAGTTCCCACACGTCGAAGGGGATAGAAAAGAGTGATCCAAAGGGAGAAAGGGGATGGGAAGGAGAAGGAGTGACCCCACAGGAGGAAGGCGGATGGTGAAGGGAGATACAACAGGAGCAAGAGGGATGGGGAAGAGAGATCCTATAGGAGGAAGGGGGATGGGGAAAATGATCGCTTGGGAGGAAGTGGGATGGGTAATGGAGATCCTACACGAGGAAGGGGGATGGGGAACATTGTTCCCTCAGGTTGTAGGGGGATAGAAAGAGAGATCACACTCGAGGAAGGGGGATAGGAAAAAGTGATCCTACGGGTGGAATGGGAATGGGAAGGAGAGATCCCACAGGAGGAAGGCGGATGGGGATGGGAGATCCCACAGTAAGGGGGATGAGGAAAGAGATCTGACAGGAGGAAGGGGATGGGGAAGAGAGATCCCACAGGAGGAATGGGGATAGGAAGAGAGAGATCCTACAGGAGGAAGGCGGATGGTGAAGGGAGATTCAACGGGAGGAAGAGGGATGGGGAAGAGAGATCCCAAAGGAGGAAGGGGGATGGGGAAAAGAATTCCTTCAGGAGGAAGGGGAATGGGGAAGAGAGATCCAACAGGAGGAAGGGGGATGGGGAAGAGAGATCCCACAGAAGGAAGGTATATGGGGAAGACAGTTCCCACAGGAGGAAGTGGGATGGGGAACAGAGTTCCCACACGTCGAAGGGGGATAGAAAAGAGAGATCCAACGGGAGAAAGGGGATGGGAAGGAGTGACCCCACAGGAGGAAGGCGGATGGTGAAGGGAGATACAACAGGAGCAAGAGGGATGGGGAAGAGAGATCCTATAGGAGGAAGGGGGATGGGGAAAATGATCGCTTGGGAGGAAGTGGGATGGGTAATGGAGATCCTACACGAGGAAGGGGGATGGGGAACATTGTTCCCTCAGGTTGTAGGGGGATAGAAAGAGAGATCACACTCGAGGAAGGGGGATAGGAAAAAGTGATCCTACGGGTGGAATGGGAATGGGAAGGAGAGATCCCACAGGAGGAAGGCGGATGGGGATGGGAGATCCCACAGTAAGGGGGATGAGGAAAGAGATCTGACAGGAGGAAGGGGATGGGGAAGAGAGATACCACAGGAGGAAAGGGAACCGGAAGAGAGATCACAAAGGAAGAAGGGGGATGGGGAAAAGATATCCCACAGGAGGAAGGGGGATGGGGAGAGAGATCCCACAGGAGGAAGGGGGGATGGGGAAGGGATATCCCACAGGAGGTAGGATGGGGAAGAGAGATCCCACAGGACGATGGGGAATGGGAAGAGAGATCCCACAGGAGGACGGGGGATACAAGAGAGAGATCCTATGGGAGAAAGTGAATGGGAAGGAGAGATCCCACAGGAGGAAGGCGGATGGTGAAGGGAGATTCAACGGGAGGAAGAGGGATGGGGAAGAGAGATCCCAAAGGAGGAAGTTGGATGGGGAAAATAATTCCTTCAGGAGGAAGGGGAATGGGGAAGAGAGATCCAACAGGAGGAAGGGGGATGGGGAAGAGAGATCCCGCATGAGGAAGGGGGACAAGGAAGAGAGATCCCACAGGAGGAAAGGGAACCGGATCACAAAGGAGGAAGGGGGATGGGGAAGAGAGATCCCACAGTAAGTGGGATGAGGAAAGAGATCCGATAGGAGGAAGGGGATGGGGAAGAGAGATACTACAGGAGGAAATGGATCCGGAAGAGAGATCACAAAGGAAGAAGGGGGATGGGGAAAAGATATCCCACAGGAGGAAGGGGGATGGGGAAGAGAGATCCCACAGGAAGAAGGGGGATGGGGAAGAGAGATCCCACAGGAAGAAGGGGGATGGGGAAGAGAGATCCCACAGGAAAAAGGTAGATGGGGAAGAGAGATCCCACAAGAGGAAGGGGGATGGGGAAGAGAGATCCCACAGGAAGAAGGTGGCTGGGGAAGAGAGATCCTACAGGAAGAAGGGGATGGGAAAGAGAGATCCCACAGGAGGAAGGGGATGGGGAAGAGAGATCCCATAGGAAGAAGTTGGATGGGGAAGAGAGATCCCATAGGAAGAAGGGGGATGGGGAGGAGAGATCCCACAGTAGGAAGCGGGATTGGGAAGAGAGATACCACAGGAGGAATGGGGATGGGGAAGAGAGATCCCACAGGAGGGATGGGGAAGAGAGATCCCACTAGGGGGAAGGGGGATGGGGAGAGAGATCCCACCGGAGGACGGGGGGATAGAAGAGGGAGATCCTACGGGAGAAAGGAAATGGGAAGGAGAGATCCCAATGGAGGAAGGCGGATGGTGAAGGGAGATCCAATGGGAGGAAGAGGGATGGGGAAGAGAGATCCCACAGGTGGAAGGGGGATGGGGAAAGGAATTCCTACACGAGGAAGGGAGATGGGAAGAGAGATCCCACAGGAGGAAGGGGATGGGGAAGAGAGATCCCACAGGAGGAAGGGGATGGGGAAGAGAGATCCCGTAGGAAGAAGGTGGATGGGGAAGAGAGATCCCACAGGAAGAAGGGGGATGGGGAGGAGAGATCCCACAGGAGGAAAGAGGATGGGGAAGAGAGATCCCACAGGAGGAATGGGGATGGGAAGAGAGAGATCCCACAGGAGGAAGGCGGATGGTGAAGGGAGATTCAACGGGAGGAAGAGGGATGGGGAAGAGAGATCCCAAAGGAGGAAGGGGGATGGGGAAAAGAATTCCTTCAGGAGGAAGGGGAATGGGGAAGAGAGATCCAACAGGAGGAAGGGGGATGGGGAAGAGAGATCCCACAGAAGGAAGGTATATGGGAAAGACAGTTCCCACAGGAGGAAGTGGGATGGGGAACAGAGTTCCCACACGTCGGAAGGGGGATAGAAAAGAGAGATCCAACGGGAGAAAGGGGATGGGAAGGAGTGACCCCACAGGAGGAAGGCGGATGGTGAAGGGACATACAACAGGAGCAAGAGGGATGGGGAAGAGAGATCCTATAGGAGGAAGGGGGATGGGGAAAATGATCGCTTGGGAGGAAGTGGGATGGGTAATGGAGATCCTACACGAGGAAGGGGGATGGGGAACATTGTTCCCTCAGGTTGTAGGGGGATAGAAAGAGAGATCACACTCGAGGAAGGGGGATAGGAAAAAGTGATCCTACGGGTGGAATGGGAATGGGAAGGAGAGATCCCACAGGAGGAAGGCGGATGGGGATGGGAGATCCCACAGTAAGGGGGATGAGGAAAGAGATCTGACAGGAGGAAGGGGATGGGGAAGAGAGATACCACAGGAGGAAAGGGAACCGGAAGAGAGATCACAAAGGAAGAAAGGGGATGGGGAAAAGATATCCCACAGGAGGAAGGGGGATGGGGAGAGAGATCCCACAGGAGGAAGGGGGATGGGGAAGGGATATCCCACAGGAGGTAGGATAGGGAAGAGAGATCCCACAGGACGATGGGGAATGGGAAGAGAGATCCCACAGGAGGACGGGGGATACAAGAGAGAGATCCTATGGGAGAAAGTGAATGGGAAGGAGAGATCCCACAGGAGGAAGGCGGATGGTGAAGGGAGATTCAACGGGAGGAAGAGGGATGGGGAAGAGAGATCCCAAAGGAGGAAGTTGGATGGGGAAAATAATTCCTTCAGGAGGAAGGGGAATGGGGAAGAGAGATCCAACAGGAGGAAGGGGGATGGGGAAGAGAGATCCCGCATGAGGAAGGGGAACAAGGAAGAGAGATCCCACAGGAGGAAAGGGAACCGGATCACACAGGAGGAAGGGGGATGGGGAAGAGAGATCCCACAGTAAGTGGGATGAGGAAAGAAATCCGATAGGAGGAAGGGGATGGGGAAGAGAGATACTACAGGAGGAAATGGATCCGGAAGAGAGATCACAAAGGAAGAAGGGGGATGGGGAAAAGATATCCCACAGGAGGAAGGGGGATGGGGAGAGAGATCCCACAGGAGGAAGGGGGATGGGGAAGGGATATCCCACAGGAGGTAGGATGGGGAAGAGAGATCCCACAGGACGATGGGGAATGGGAAGTGAGATCCCACAGGAGGACGGGGGATACAAGAGAGAGATCCTACGGGAGAAAGTGAATGGGAAGGAGAGATCCCACAGGAGGAAGGCGGATGGTGAAGGGAGATTCAACGGGAGGAAGAGGGATGGGGAAGAGAGATCCCAAAGGAGGAAGTTGGATGGGGAAAATAATTCCTTCAGGAGGAAGGGGAATGGGGAAGAGAGATCCAACAGGAGGAAGGGGGATGGGGAAGAGAGGTCCCGCATGAGGAAGGGGGACAAGGAAGAGAGATCCCACAGGAGGAAGGGGGATGTTTAAAAGAGATCCCACACGAGGAAGGGGGATGGGGAAGAGAGATCCTACAGGAAGAAGGTGGATGGGGAAGAGAGATCCCACAGGAAGAAGGGGGATGGGGAAGAGAGATCCCACAGGAAGAAGGGGGATGGGGAACAGAGATCCCCCAGGAAAAAGGTAGATGGGGAAGAGAGATCCCACAAGAGGAAGGGGGATGGGGAAGAGAGATCCCACAGGAAGAAGGTGGATGGGGAAGAGAGATCCTACAGGAAGAAGGGGATGGGAAAGAGAGATCCCACAGGAGGAAGGGGATGGGGAAGAGAGATCCCATAGGAAGAAGTTGGATGGGGAAGAGAGATCCCATAGGAAGAAGGGGGATGGGGAGGAGAGATCCCACAGTAGGAAGCGGGATTGGGAAGAGAGATCCCACAGGAGGAATGGGGATGGGGAAGAGAGATCCCACAGGAGGGATGGGGAAGAGAGATCCCACTAGGGGGAAGGGGGATGGGGAGAGAGATCCCACCGGAGGACGGGGGGATAGAAGAGGGAGATCCTACGGGAGAAAGGAAATGGGAAGGAGAGATCCCAATGGAGGAAGGCGGATGGTGAAGGGAGATCCAATGGGAGGAAGAGGGATGGGGAAGAGAGATCCCACAGGTGGAAGGGGGATGGGGAAAAGAATTCCTACACGAGGAAGGGAGATGGGAAGAGAGATCCCACAGGAGGAAGGGGATGGGGAAGAGAGATCCCACAGGAGGAAGGGGATGGGGAAGAGAGATCCCGTAGGAAGAAGGTGGATGGGGAAGAGAGATCCCACAGGAAGAAGGGGGATGGGGAGGAGAGATCCCACAGGAGGAAAGAGGATGGG